>NC_042989.1:40906871-40966871 GCF_901001165.1 Salmo trutta
CCCTATTAGCAGAGACCCCCATCAGTCTGTTACCCTATTAGCAGATACCCCCATCAGTCTGTTACCCTATTAGCAGATACCCCCATCAGTCTGTTACATATTAGCAGAGACCCCCATCAGTCTGTTACCCTATTAGCAGAGACCCCCATCAGTCTGTTACCTATTAGCAGATACCCCCATCAGTCTGTTACCCTATTAGCAGAGAGACCCCCATCAGTCTGTTACCCTATTAGCAGAGACCCCCATCAGTCTGTTACCCTATTAGCAGAGAGACCCCCATCAGTCTGTTACCCTATTAGCAGATACCCCCATCAGTCTGTTACCCTATTAGCAGAGACCCCCATCAGTCTGTTACCCTATTAGCAGAGACCCCATCAGTCTGTTACCCTATTAGCAGAGACCCCCATCAGTCTGTTACCTATTAGCAGAGAGACCCCCATCAGTCTGTTACCCTATTAGCAGAGACCCCCATCAGTCTGTTACCCTATTAGCAGAGACCCCCATCAGTCTGTTACCCTTTTTAAATACACTACAAGTTCTACCTTTCCTGCATCGCAGAAAAGTTATCCTGCAACAGGGTGATCAAATGAAGATCCTACATCTGTATATCAGGAGCTGAACTGAAAGGCTCCCAGACTGTGTTCATTAGTGGAGTTACCACACAGACGGGAGTTACCACACACACAAACCTTTAGTCCTGGTTTGTAGACTGCCTTGCACAGTTGTAAACCCCCACACAAGTGTTGACACTTGATGTGCAATTCTGAACTCACCAAACACTAGAACCAAGGAATGTTCTTTCAATTCTTTGACTAGAACACTGAAGTAGGATTGGAGACGACTTTGTTTTGATTTCAAACTTTCTTTGTGTGGAGTAACTGTCTTATTAAACAACAGTCATAATTTACTTAACCAATCATCATTTTCCTTTAACAGCTTTATCAATTGATTAATCAAATCAAATGTATTTATAAAGCCCTTCTTACATCAGCTGATATATCAAAGTGCTGTACAGAAACCCAGCCTAAAACCCCAAACAGCAAGCAATGCAGGTGTAGAAGCACGGTGGCTAGGGAAAAACTCCCTAGAAAGGCCAAAACCTAGGAAGAAACCAAGAGAGGAACCAGGCTATGAGGGGTGGCCAGTCCTCTTCTGGCTGTGCCGGGTGGAGATCATAACAGAACATGGCCAAGATGTTCAAATGTTCATAAATGACCAGCATGGTCAAATAATAGTAATCACAGTGAACAGGTCAGGGTTCCATAGCCGCAGGCAGAACAGTTGAAACTGGAGCAGCAGCACGGCCAGGTGGACTGGGGACAACAAGGAGTCATCATGTCAGGTAGTCCTGAGGTATGGTCCTAGGGCTCAGGTCCTCCGAGAGAAAGAAAGAAAGAGAGAAGAGAGAATTAGAGAGAGCATATTTACATTCACACAGGACACCGGATAAGACAGGACAAATACTCCACAGATATAACAGACTGACCCTAGCCCCCGACACATAAACTACTGCAGCATAAATACTGGAGGCTGAGACAGGAGGGGTCAGGAGACACTGTGGCCCCATCCGATGAAACCCCCGGACAGGGCCAAACAGGCAGGATAAAGTAATACATGAATGGTTGAAGGTTGGTTACTATAGCTAGGTTATATCGTTGAAGGGAGGTTACTATAGCTAGGTTATATGGTTGAAGGTTGGTTACTATAGCTAGGTTATATGGTTGAATGGAGGTTACTATAGTGAGATTATATGGTTGAAGGGAGGTTACTATAGCGAGGTTATATGGTTGAAGGGAGGTTACTATAGCTAGGTTATATGGTTGAAGGGAGGTTACTATAGTGAGGTTATATGGTTGAATAATATAGTGAGGTTATACTGTGGTATTCTATACTGTGGTATTCTACAGTGTGGTATTCTACAGTGTGGTATTCTATACTGTGGTATTCTACAGTGTGGTATTCTATAGTGTGGTATTCTATAGTGTGGTATTCTATAGTGTGGTATTTTATAGTGTGGTATTCTACAGTGTGGTGTTCTACAGTGTGGTATTCTATACTGTGGTATTCTACAGTGTGGTATTCTATAGTGTGGTATTCTATAGTGTGGTATTCTATAGTGTGGTATTCTACAGTGTGGTATTCTATAGTGTGGTATTCTATAGTGTGGTATTCTATAGTGTGGTATTCTATAGTGTGGTATTCTACAGTGTGGTATTCTATAGTGTGGTATTCTATAGTGTGGTATTCTATACTGTGGTATTCTACAGTGTGGTATTCTATAGTGTGGTATTCTATAGTGTGGTATTCTATAGTGTGGTATTCTATAGTGTGGTATTCTACAGTGTGGTATTCTATAGTGTGGTATTTTATAGTGTGGTATTCTACAGTGTGGTATTCTACAGTGTGATATTCTACAGTGTGGTATTCTATACTGTGGTATTCTATAGTGTGGTATTCTACAGTGTGGTATTTTATAGTGTGGTATTCTACAGTGTGGTATTCTACAGTGTGGTATTCTACAGTGTGGTATTCTACAGTGTGGTATTCTATAGTGTGGTATTCTATAGTGTGGTATTCTACAGTGTGGTATTCTATACTGTGGTATTCTATAGTGTGGTATTCTACAGTGTGGTATTCTATAGTGTGGTATTCTACAGTGTGGTATTCTATAGTGTGGTATTTTATAGTGTGGTATTCTATACTGTGGTATTCTATACTGTGGTATTCTATACTGTGGTATTGTAGTAGGAGATTGGACAAAAGTGTAGTAGTCTTATTAGTGATGACATATGTGATCTAACTGCCCCAGACTCCAAAGTAATACGGTTGATATACAGTCATGGCCAAAAGTTTTGAGAATGACAAATATTAATTTTCACAAAGTCTGCTGCCTCAGTTTGTATGATGGCAATTTGCATATACTCCAGAATGTTATGAAGAGTGATCAGATGAATTGCAATTAATTGCGAAGTCCCTCTTTGCCATGCAAATGAACTGAATCCCCAAAAAACATTTCCACTGCATTTCAGCCCTGCCACAAAAGGACCAGCTGACATCATGTCAGTGATTCTCTCGTTAACACAGATGTGAGTGTTTACGAGGACAATGCTGGAGATCACTCTGTCATGCTGATTGAGTTTGAATAACAGACTGGAAGCTTCAAAAGGAGGGTGGTGCTTGGAATCATTGTTCTTCCTCTGTCAACCATGGTTACCTGCAAGGAAACACGTGCCGTCATCATTGCTTTGCACAAAAAGGGCTTCACAGCCAAGGATATTGCTGCCAGTAAGATTGCACCTAAATCAACCATTTATCGGATCATCAAGAACTTCAAGGAGAGTGGTTCAATTGTTGTGAAGAAGGCTTCAGGGCACCCAAGAATGTCCAGCAAGCGCCAGGACCGTCTACTAAAGTTGATTCAGCTGCGGGATCGGGGAAACACCAGCACAGAGCTTGCTCAGGAATGGCAGCAGGCAGGTGTGAGTGCATCTGCACGCACAGTGAGGCGAAGACTTTTGGAGGATGGCATGGTGTCAAGAAGGGCAGCAAAGAAGCCACTTCTCGCCAGGAAAAACATCAGGGACAGACTGATATTCTGCAAAAGGTACAGGGATTGGACTGCTGAGGACTGGGGTAAAGTCATTTTCTCTGATGAATCCCCTTTCCGATTGTTTGGGGCATCCGGAAAAAGCTTGTCCAGCGAAGACAACGTGAGCGCTACCATCAGTCCTGTGTCATGCCAACAGTAAAGCATCCTGAGACCATTCATGTGTGTGATTGCTTCTCAGCCAAGGGAGTGGGCTCACTCACAATTTTGCCTAAGAACACAGCCATGAATAAAGAATGGTACCAACACATCCTCCGAGAGCAACGTCTCCCAACCATCCAGGAACAGTTTGGTGACAAACAATGCCTTTTCCAGCATGATGGAGCACCTTGCCATAAGGCAAAGTGATAACTAAGTGGCTCGGGGAACAAAACAGAGATATTTTGGGTCTATGGCCAGGAAACTCCCCAGACCTTAATCCCATTGAGAACTTGTGGTCAAACCTCAAGAGGCTTGACCACAAACAAAACCCCACAAATTCTGACAAACTCCAAGCATTGATTATGCAAGAATGGGCTGCCATCAGTCAGGATGTGGCCCAGAAGATAATTGACAGCATGCCAGGACGGATTGCAGAGGTCTTGAAAAAGAAGGTTCAACACTGCAAATATTTACGCTTTGCATCAACTTCATGTATGTCACAGAATAAGTCGTACTCATCGTTGAATATGTCATACATGAGAGAGAAGGACCAAGGCGCAGCGGAAGTGTGGACACTCATGTTTCTTTAATTAACAAAACAAGTAAAGTATCCACTGGAAAACGCAAAAAAACAGTACTCACGACAGCAAACAGTTTTGCAGGCTCACAAAGCAAGTGCAAAAACAATTCCCCACCACCCCAAAGACAAACACACACACCTATATAGGACTTCCAATCAAAGGCAACTATACACACCTGCCTTCAATTGGAAGTCCCAATCATCAACCCAACATTTAACAAACACAAACCCCCTGCCACATCCTGAGCTAGACTAAGCAATACGCCCTCTGCTGGTCAGGACGTGACAGTACCCCCCCCTCAAGGTGCAGACTCCAGGATGCACCTAAAAAAGAAAAACACAAGAAAATCCCCAATACCCCAACAAAAACCAACAAACAATAACCCTTAAACCATAAGGGAGGGAAGGGAGGGTGGCTGCCGTCAACGACGGCACTGTGCTACACCCTCCCTCCCCAACCCACCTATCCTGGAGGTGGCTCCGGTTCTGGCCGTTCCAGGCTGTCGGGGCAGTCTGGCAGCTCGGGGTGGTCTGGGCAGTCTGGCAGCTCGGGGCGGTCTGGCAGCTCGGGACAGTCTGGGCAGTCTGGCAGCTCGGGACAGTCTGGGCAGTCTGGCAGCTCGGGACAGTCTGGGCAGTCTGGCAGCTCGGGACAGTCTGGGCAGTCTGGCAGCTCGGGACAGTCTGGGCAGTCTGGCAGCTCGGGACAGTCTGGGCAGTCTGGCAGCTCGGGGCAGTCTGGCAGCTCGGGACAGTCTGGGCAGTCTGGCAGCTCGGGACAGTCTGGGCAGTCTGGCAGCTCGGGACGTTCAGGGCAGTCTGGCCGCTCCGGCAGTTCAGGGCAGTCTGGCCGCTCCGGCAGTTCAGGGCAGTCTGGCCGCTCCGGCAGTTCAGGGCAGTCTGGCCGCTCCGGCAGTTCAGGGCAGTCTGGCCACTCTGGCAGTTCAGGGCAGTCTGGCCACTCCGGCAGCTCTGGCGACTGTTGACTGGTGGGCAGCTCTGGCGACTGTTGACTGGCGGGCAGCTCTGGCGACTGTTGAATGGCGGGCAGCTCTGGCGACTGTTGACTGGCGGCAGCTCTTGCCCCGTCAAACAGCCCTTGTGCCCCCCCCTAAAAAAATCTTGGGGGTGCCTCTCGGTCTCCCTTACCCGCCGTGTCTCCCAGTCCTCGCCAGCCTTCTTCCGCTGCTTGGTCCTGGTTTGGTGGTGGGGAATTCTGTCACAGAATAAGTCGTACTCATCGTTGAATATGTCATACATGAGAGAGAAGGACCAAGGCGCAGCGGAAGTGTGGACACTCATGTTTCTTTAATTAACAAAACAAGTAAAGTATCCACTGGAAAACGCAAAAAAACAGTACTCACGACAGCAAACAGTTTTGCAGGCTCACAAAGCAAGTACAAAAAACAATTCCCCACCACCCCACCCCACCACCCCAAAGACAAACACACACACCTATATAGGACTTCCAATCAAAGGCAACTATACACACCTGCCTTCAATTGGAAGTCCCAATCATCAACCCAACATTTAACAAACACAAACCCCCTGCCACATCCTGACCTAGACTAAGCAATACGCCCTCTGCTGGTCAGGACGTGAGAGTACCCCCCCCTCAATCGGTGACGGCAGCCACCCTCCCTTCCCTCCCTTATTGTTTAAGGGTTAGTGTTTATGGGTTTTGTTGGGGATTTTGTTTGTTGGTGGTTTTTTTTTGTTAGGTGCATTCCGGGGTCTGCACCTTGAGGGGGGGGGGGGGGTACTGTCACGTCCTGACCAGCAGATGGAGCTGTTGTAGTAGTTTGGGGGTCAGGACGTGGCAGTCTTGTGTGTGTGTTTGATTGTTCTGTGTGTCTTGTGACTCCTGATCAGGAACAGCTGGGGATCGTTGTTCCTGATTGGGAGTCATATATGTAGGAGTATGTTTGTCACTGGGGTTTGTGGGTGGTTGTTTTGCACTGCGTTTTCTAGCCTGCAAACTGTTGCTGCTGTCGTGTTTATTGTTTCCTGTGGATGCTTTATTCCTTTTGTTGGGTAATTAAAGATGAGTATTCACATACCTGCTGCGCCTTGGTCCATTTATGAAGGCAGCCGTTACAATGTAATTGTCAATAAAAGCCTTTGACACTTATGAAATGCTTGTAATTATACTTCAGTATTCCATAGTAACATCTGACAAAAATATCTAAAGACACTGAGGCAGCAAACTTTGTGGAAATTAATATTTGTGTCATACTCAAAACTTTTGGCCATGACTGTAGTAGTCTATCAAAACAATCACACCAATTATTTTAATATTCTTAACTTCGACAATATTTCACCTCTTCGCTTAAGTCAAATGTTTTAAACTTCCACTACCACAACAATACTTTCAAAAAGCTGAAGTAAGTCACAAAATATTTATTTGTGGAAAATTACTATGTAATTACCATATTTAGAATACTATTTGAACCCAGGTCTGTATATAGCAGTTTAAATGCTCTGTGTTGTGTCTGCCTGAGAGAGTATATAGCAGTTTAAATGCTCTGTGTGTGTCTGCCTGAGAGAGTATATAGCAGTTTAAATGCTCTGTGGTGCTGTGTTGCTGTGCTGCTCTGTGTTGTGTCTGCCTGAGAGAGTATATAGCAGTTTAAATGCTGGCAGGTGCTGCTCAGTGTTTCTGTGTTGCTGTGTTGCTGTGCTGCTCTGTGTTGCTGTGCTGCTCTGTGTTGTGTCTGCCTGAGAGAGTATATAGCAGTTTAAATGCTGGCAGGTGCTGCTCTGTGTTTCTGTGTTGCTGTGCTGCTGTGTGTTGCTGTGCTGCTCTGTGTTGCTGTGCTGCTGTGCTGCTCTGTGTTGCTGTGTTGCTGTGCTGCTGTGCTGCTCTGTGTTGCTGTGTTGCTGTGTTGCTCTGTGTTGTGTCTGCCTGAGAGAGTATATAGCAGTTTAAATGCTGGCAGGTGCTGCTCTGTGTTTCTGTGTTGCTGTGCTGCTGTGTGTTGCTGTGCTGCTCTGTGTTGCTGTGCTGCTGTGCTGCTCTGTGTTGCTGTGTTGCTGTGCTGCTGTGCTGCTCTGTGTTGCTGTGTTGCTGTGCTGCTCTGTGTTGTGTCTGCCTGAGAGAGTATATAGCAGTTTAAATGCTGGCAGGTGCTGCTCTGTGTTTCTGTGTTGCTGTGCTGCTGTGCTGCTCTGTGTTGCTGTGTAGCTGTGTTGCTGTGTGTTGTGTCTGCCTGAGAGAGTATATAGCAGTTTAAATGCTGGCAGGTGCTGCTCTGTGTTTCTGTGTTGCTGTGCTGCTGTGCTGCTCTGTGTTGCTGTGTTGCTGTGCTGCTGTGCTGCTCTGTGTTGCTGTGTAGCTGTGTTGCTGTGTGTTGCTGTGTAGCTGTGTTGCTGTGTGTTGCTGTGCTGCTGTGCTGCTCTGTGTTGCTGTGTTGCTGTGCTGCTCTGTGTTGCTGTGTAGCTGTGCTGCTGTGTGTTGCTCTGTGTTGCTGTGTTGCTGTGCTGCTCTGTGTTGCTGTGCTGCTCTGTGTTGCTGTGCTGCTCTGTGTTGCTGTGCTGCTCTGTGTTGCTGTGCTGCTGTGTGTTGCTGTGCTACTCTGTGTTGCTGTGCTGCTGTGTGTTGCTGTGCTGCTCTGTGTTGCTGTGCTGCTGTGTGTTGCTGTGCTGCTGTGTGTTGCTCTGTGTTGCTGTGTAGCTGTGTTGCTGTGTGTTGCTGTGCTGCTGTGCTGCTCTGTGTTGCTGTGTTGCTGTGCTGCTGTGTGTTGCTGTGTTGCTCTGTGTTGCTGTGTTGCTGTGCTGCTCTGTGTTGCTGTGCTGCTGTGCTGCTCTGTGTTGCTGTGTTGCTGTGCTGCTGTGCTGCTCTGTATTGCTGTGTTGCTGTGCTGCTGTGCTGCTCTGTGTTGCTGTGTAGTTGTGCTGCTGTGTGTTGCTCTGTGTTGCTGTGTTGCTGTGCTGCTCTGTGTTGCTGTGCTGCTCTGTGTTGCTGTGTTGCTGTGCTGCTCTGTGTTGCTGTGCTGCTCTGTGTTGCTCTGTTGCTGTGCTGCTCTGTGTTGCTGTGCTGCTCTGTGTTGCTGTGTTGCTGTGTGTTGCTGTGCTGCTGTGTGTTGCTGCTGTGCTGCTCTGTGTTGCTGTGCTGCTGTGTGTTGCTGTGCTGCTGTCTGTTGCTGTGTGTTGCTGTGCTGTTCTGTGTTGCTGTGTTGGCTATCAGCCGGCTGATACAACCCTGTCTAACACCCCTCCTCACCCCTCCACCTCCTCACCCCTCCAACCTCTCACCCCTCCTCACCCCTCACCCCTCCACCTCCTCACCCATCACCCCTCACCCCTCACCCCTCACCCCTCCACCTCCTCACCCGTCCACCTCCTCACCTCCTCACCCCTCCAACCCCTCACCCCTCACCCCTCACCCTCCTCACCCCTCACCCCTCCACCTCCTCACCCATCACCCCTCACCCCTCCACCTCCTCACCCCTCACCCCTCCTCACCCCTCCAACCCCTCACCCCTCACCCCTCACCCCTCCACCTCCTCACCCCTCCAACCCCTCACCCCTCACCCCTCCTCACCCCTCCAACCCCTCACCCCTCCTCACCCCTCCAACCCCTCACCCCTCCACCTCCTCACCCCTCCACCTCCTCACCCCTCACCCCTCACCCCTCCTCACCCCTCCAACCCCTCACCCCTCACCCCTCCTCACCCCTCCAACCCCTCACCCCTCACCCCTCCTCACCCCTCCAACCCCTCCACCGCCTCACCCCTCCACCTCCTCACCCCTCACCCCTCCTCACCCCTCCAACCCTCACCCCCTCCACCTCCTCACCCCTCCACCTCCACACCCTCACCCCTCACCCCTCACCTCTCCTCACCCCTCCAACCCCTCACCCCTCACCCCTCCTCACCCCTCCAACCCCTCACCCCTCCACCTCCTCACCCCTCCACCCCTCCAACCCTCACCCCTCACCCCTCCCACCCCTCACCCCTCACCCGTCCACCTCCTCACCCCTCCACCTCCTCACCCCTCACCCCTCCTCACCCCTCCAACCCCTCACCCCTCCACCTCCTCACCCCTCCACCTCCTCACCCCTCACCCCTCCCCTCTCCTCACCCCTCACCTCTCCTCACCCCTCCAACCCCTCACCCCTCACCCCTCCTCACCCCTCCAACCCCTCACCCCTCCAACCCCTCACCCCTCACCCCTCCTCACCCCTCCAACCCCTCACCCCTCCACCTCCTCACCCCTCCACCTCCTCACCCCTCCAACCCCTCACCCCTCACCCCTCACCCTCCTCACCCCTCCAACCCCTCACCCCTCCACCTCCTCACCCCTCCAACCCCTCACCCCTCACCCCTCCTCACCCCTCCACCTCCTCACCCCTCCAACCCCTCACCCCTCCACCTCCTCACCCCTCCAACCCCTCACCCCTCACCCCTCCTCACCCCTCCCCCTCCTCACCCCTCCAACCCCTCACCCCTCCTCACCCCTCCAACCCCTCACCCCTCCCCCTCCTCACCCCTCCACCTCCTCACCCCTCCACCTCCTCACCCCTCCAACCCCTCACCCCTCCACCTCCTCACCCCTCCAACCCCTCACCCCTCACCCCTCCTCACCCCTCCCCCTCCTCACCCCTCCAACCCCTCACCCCTCCTCACCCCTCCAACCCCTCACCCCCTCCACCTCCTCACCCCTCCACCTCCTCACCCCTCCAAACCCTCACCCCTCACCCCTCCCACCCCTCACCCCTCACCCGTCCACCTCCTCACCCCTCCACCTCCTCACCCCTCACCCCTCCTCACCCCTCCAACCCCTCACCCCTCCACCTCCTCACCCCTCACCCCTCCCCTCTCCTCACCCCTCACCTCTCCTCACCCCTCCAACCCCTCACCCCTCACCCCTCCTCACCCCTCCAACCCCTCACCCCTCCAACCCCTCACCCCACCTCACCCCTCCAACCCCTCACCCCTCCACCTCCTCACCCCTCCACCTCCTCACCCCTCCAACCCCTCACCCCTCACCCCTCACCCTCCTCACCCCTCCAACCCCTCACCCCTCCACCTCCTCACCCCTCCAACCCCTCACCCCTCACCCCTCCTCACCCCTCCACCTCCTCACCCCTCCAACCCCTCACCCCTCCACCTCCTCACCCCTCCAACCCCTCACCCCTCACCCCTCCTCACCCCTCCCCTCCTCACCCCTCCAACCCCTCACCCCTCCTCACCCCTCCAACCCCTCACCCCTCCACCTCCTCACCCCTCCACCTCCTCACCCCTCCACACCTATTCCCTATATAGTGCTCTACTTTAGACCAGAGCCCTATTCCCTATATAGTGCACTACTTTAGACCAGAGCCCTATTCCCTATATAGTACACTACTTTAGACCAGAGCCCTGTTCCCTATATAGTGCACTACTTTAGACCAGAGCCCTATTCCCTATATAGTGCACTACTTTAGACCAGAGCCCTGTTCCCTATATAGTGCACTACTTTAGACCAGAGCCCTGTTCCCTATATAGTGCACTACTTTAGACCAGAGCTCTACATGTACTATATAGGGAAGAGAGTGCCGTCTGGGACGCTCCCTCACACCCACCTACCCTCCCTCCCACCCTGCCCTCCCTCCCTCCCACCCTGCCCTCCCTCCCTCCCTCCCTCCCTCCCACCCTGCCCAGTTCTAAATGTACTGGGGTGGGGGACAGTTCTACATGTACTGGGGTGGGGGACAGTTCTACATGTACTGGGGTGGGGGACAGTTCTATATGTACTGGGGTGGGGGACAGTTCTATATGTACTGGGGTGGGGGACAGTTCTATATGTACTGGGGTGGGGGGACAGTTCTATATGTACTGCGGTGGGGGACAGTTCTATATGTACTGGGGTGGGGGGACAGTTCTATATGTACTGGGGTGAGGGGACAGTTCTATATGTACTGGGGTGGGGGGACAGTTCTATATGTACTGCGGTGGGGGACAGTTCTATATGTACTGGGGTGGGGGGACAGTTCTATATGTACTGCGGTGGGGGACAGTTCTATATGTACTGGGGTGGGGGACAGTTCTATATGTACTGGGGTGGGGGACAGTTCTATATGTACTGGGGCGGGGGACAGATTTGCTTTGGGGGGATTTTGTGACTTTTTTAAATGTGTTTTACATTCCCCAATGTTACATGTGTTACTATATAATCATTGTAAATAAGAATTTGTTCTTAACTCACTTGCCTAGTTAAATAAAAAATATATAAATAAATTAACCATGACAGATAAATCCGATTATCTCGAGGGACAATCAAGCATTGTATTTGGTACAAATCATTCCTTAAGTTCTAGACCTCAGCTGAATCTGGTAATGAATGGTGTGGCTGTTGAACAAGTTGAGGAGACTAAATTTCTTGGCGTTACCTTAGATTGTAAACTGTCGCGGTCAAAACATATAGATTCAATGGTTGTAAAGATGAGGAGAGGTCTGTCCGTCATAAAGAGATGCTCTGCTGTTTTGACACCACTCTCCACAAAGCAAGTTCTGCAGGCTCTTGTTTTGTCTAATCTTGATTATTGTCCAGTCGTGTGGTCCAGTGCTGCAAGGAAAGACCTAGTTAAGCTGAAGCTGGCCCAGAACGGAGCGGCATGTTTTGCTCTTAATTGCAATCAGAGGGCTGATATAAATACTATGCATGCCAGTCTCTCTTGGCTAAGAGTCGAGGAGAGACTGACTGCATCACTTCTTCTTTTTATAAGAAACATTAATGTATTGAAAATCTCAAATTGTTTGCATAGTCAACTTACACACAGCTCTGACACACACACTTGTCCCACCAGACATGCCACCAGGGGTCTTTTCACAGTCCCCAAATCCAGAACAAATTCAAGAAAACAGTATTATATTGCATGGAACTTCCTTCCATCTCATATTGCTCAAATAAACAGCAAACCTAGTTTAAAGCAAACAGATAAAGCAACACCTTGCGCCACAACGCCTCTCCCCTATTTGACCCAGATAGTGTGTGTGTCTGCATTGATATGTAGGCTACGTGTGCCTTTTAAAAAATGTATGTAATTCTGCCCTTGAGCTGTTCTTGTCTAATGATGTTCTGTATTATGTCATTCTGTATTATGTTTCATGTTTTGTGTGGAACCCCAGGAAGAGTAGCTGCTGCTTTTGCAACAGCTAATGGGGATCCTAATAAAATACCAAAATCTAATCTAAGACAGGATGAGGCCTTAAGAGGTCATGAGGAAGAACGCGGAAATCTGTACCAACTTTTAAAAGGCAGAATATGAAACAGTCCTTCAGAGCTGGTTAGAAGCTGGTTAGAAGCTGGTTAGAAGCTGGTTAGAAGCTGGTTAAATGCTGGTTAAATGCTGGTTAGAAGCTGGTTAGAAGCTGGTTAGAAGCTGGTTAAATGTTGGTTAGAAGCTGGTTAGAAGCTGGTTAGAAGCTGGTTAAATGTTTGTTAGAAGCTGGTTAGAAGCTGGTTAGAAGCTGGTTAAATGTTGGTTAGAAGCTGGTTAGAAGCTGGTTAAATGTTTGTTAGAAGCTGGTTAGAAGCTGGTTAGAAGCTGGTTAAATGCTGGTTCGAAGCTGGTTAAAAGCTGGTTAGAAGCTGGTTAAATGTTGGTTAGAAGCTGGTTAGAAGCTGGTTAGAAGCTGGTTAAATGTTTGTTAGAAGCTGGTTAGAAGCTGGTTAGAAGCTGGTTAAATGTTGGTTAGAAGCTGGTTAGAAGCTGGTTAAAAGCTGGTTAGAAGCTGGTTAAATGTACATTTACATTTAAGTCAATTAGCAGACGCGACTTACAAATTGGTGCATTCACCTTATGATATCCAGTGGAACAACCACTTTACAATAGTGCATCTAAATCTTTTAGGGGGGGGGGGTTAGAAGGATTACTTTATCCTATCCTAGGTATTCCTTAAAGAGGTGGGGTTTCAGGTGTCTCCGGAAGGTGGTGATTGACTCCGCTGTCCTGGCGTCGTGAGGGAGCTTGTTCCACCATTGGGGTGCCAGAGCAGCGAACAGTTTTGACTGGGCTGAGCGGGAACTGTGCTTCCTCAGAGGTAGGGAGGCGAGCAGGCCAGAGGTGGATGAACGCAGTGCCCTTGTTTGGGTGTAGGGTCTGATCAGAGCCTGAAGGTACGGAGGTGCCGTTCCCCTCACAGCTCCGTAGGCAAGCACCATGGACCACCAAGCCAGTGGAGAGAGCGGAGGAGCGGGGTGACGTGAGAGAACTTGGGAAGGTTGAACACCAGACGGGCTGCGGCGTTCTGGATGAGTTGTAGGGGTTTAATGGCACAGGCAGGGAGCCCAGCCAACAGCGAGTTGCAGTAATCCAGACGGGAGATGACAAGTGCCTGGACTAGGACCTGCGCCGCTTCCTGTGTGAGGCAGGGTCGTACTCTGCGAATGTTGTAGAGCATGAACCTACAGGATCATGTTAGTGTTATGTTATGTTAGTGGAGAACGACAGGGTGTTGTCCAGGGTCACGCCAAGGTTCTTAGCACTCTGGGAGGAGGACACAAGGGAGTTGTCAACCGTGATGGTGAGATCATGGAACGGGCAGTCCTTCCCCGGGAGGAAGAGCAGCTCCGTCTTGCCGAGGTTCAGCTTGAGGTGGTGATCTGTCATCCACACTGATATGTCTGCCAGACATGCAGAGATGCGATTCGCCACCTGGTTATCAGAAGGGGGAAAGGAGAAGATTAATTGTGTGTCGTCTGCGTAGCAATGATAGGAGAGACCATGTGAGGATATGACAGAGCCAAGTGACTTGGTGTATAGTGAGAATAGGAGAGGGCCTAGAACAGAGCCCTGGGGGACACCAGTGGTGAGAGCACGTGGTGCGGAGACAGATTCTCGCCACGCCACCTGGTAGGAGCGACCTGTCAGGTAGGACGCAATCCAAGCGTGGGCCGCGCCGGAGATGCCCAGCTCGGAGAGGGTGGAGAGGAGGATCTGATGGTTCACAGTATCAAAGGCAGCAGATAAATGCTGGTTAGAAGCTGGTTAGAAGCTGGTTAAATGTTGGTTAGAAGCTGGTTAGAAGCTGGTTAAAAGCTGGTTAAAAGCTGGTTAAAAGCTGGTTAGAAGCTGGTTAGAAGCTGGTTAGAAGCTGGTTAAATGCAGGTTAAAAGATCAACCATGATTACACTAGCCCCAAGATACAGAGGGCTCTTTTTTTCGGCTGGCGTGAAATCGGCGCTAGTGTCAAACGCAACCGCACATTCATTTGCAATTTCGTCATGTAAAAAAACCGGCGCACTGGCACTTTCCAGCCTTACGCCAGGTTCGGCAGTTTACGTGTTTTTATATCACCTCGCTTGCGCTCAGATTGGCGGGTGGAAATATTTGAGATGTGTCCTTAAAAATATGATCCAAAGTGCTAATTTCAGGCAGCGCTGATACCGATATTTAAGACAAACCACAAGCTGTTGGTAACAGTTGGTTATGGCAGGAATTTTGACAGGAGAAATGCAGCCTATCCAGCCATGATATATATATATATATATCCATCCCATAATACCAGCGCTTCATATTATTCTTTTTACTTCTATGGCAGATTCGTGGTCCCAACTAAATTATTTTTTATTTAACCTTTGTTTAACTAGGCAAGTCAGTTATGAACAAATTCTTATTTTACAATGACGGCCTACCTGGGAACAGTGGGTTAACTGCCTTGTTCAGGGGCAGAATTGACAGATTTTGCTCGAGGATTCGATCCAGCAACCTTTCAGTTACTGGCCCAACGCTCTAACTACTAGGCTACCTGCCGCCCCAAAATGTATGGAAGATGCCAAATATTATTGTTATTTTTTAGGGTGTAGATCAGCTTTAATATTGCAGATAGATTGTGGCTTCCGTCATTGTAATTGTCTGCATCATTTCCAATCCCCCATATATATATATATATATATATAGTACTAGTCAAAAGTTTAGACACCTACTCATTCAAGGGGTTTTCTTAAAAAAAGTCAAAAGCTATGAAATAACACCAAAGAAGTGTTAAACAAATCAAAATATATTTGCCTTGATGACAGCTTTGCACACTCTTGGCAAGCTTCCTCTGGAATGCTTTCCCGACAGTCTTGAAGAATTTCCCACATATGCTGAGCACATGTTGGCTGCTTTTCCTTCACTCACAATCCGAGGGGGAGGAAGAAATCAAGACTATCCAACCACACGGAGCAGGACCAGAACAAGGCTGTGATGAACATTTCTGGACAACCCCTTTCTGATGATTGCGTAAGGGTATTGTCTAAAGGACTGTCCTTTGCCCCCAACATACTCAACTAATGAATTTAATACAAAGATTGACCTATTTCGTTTCTACAGGAATCTACATCTGAAGGCCTGGTACAAGCAAAACATCTCTCCAGTGTGATGAGACAGGCAGGGAGAGTGATGAGACAGGCAGGGAGAGTGATGAGACAGGCAGGGAGAGTGATGAGACAGGCAGGGAGATTGATGAGACAGGCAGGGAGAGAGTGATGAGACAGGCAGGGAGAGTGATGAGACAGGCAGGGAGAGAGTGATGAGACAGGCAGGGAGAGTGATGAGACAGGCAGGGAGAGAGTAATGAGACAGGCAGAGAGAGTAATGAGACAGGCAGAGAGAGAGTGATGAGACAGGCAGGGAGAGAGTGATGAGACAGGCAGGGAGAGAGTGATGAGACAGGCAGAGAGTGTAATGAGACAGGCAGGGAGAGTGAGGAGACAGGCAGAGAGAGTAATGAGACAGGCAGGGAGTGTAATGAGACAGGCAGGGAGAGTGATGAGACAGGCAGGGAGAGTGATGAGAGGCAGGGAGAGTGATGAGACAGGCAGGGAGAGTGATGAGACAGGCAGGGAGAGAGTGATGAGACAGGCAGGGAGAGAGTGATGAGACAGGCAGGGAGAGTGATGAGACAGGCAGAGAGAGTGATGAGACAGGCAGGGAGAGTGATGAGACAGGCAGGGAGAGAGTAATGAGACAGGCAGAGAGAGTAATGAGACAGGCAGAGAGAGAGTGATGAGACAGGCAGGGAGAGAGTGATGAGACAGGCAGGGAGAGAGTGATGAGACAGGCAGAGAGTGTAATGAGACAGGCAGGGAGAGTGAGGAGACAGGCAGAGAGAGTAATGAGACAGGCAGGGAGTGTAATGAGACAGGCAGGGAGAGTGATGAGACAGGCAGGGAGAGTGATGAGAGGCAGGGAGAGTGATGAGACAGGCAGGGAGAGTGATGAGACAGGCAGGGAGAGAGTGATGGGACAGGCAGGGAGAGAGTGATGAGACAGGCAGGGAGAGTGATGAGACAGGCAGAGAGAGTGATGAGACAGGCAGGGAGAGTGATGAGACAGGCAGGGAGAGTGATGAGACAGGCAGGGAGAGTGATGAGACAGGCAGGGAGAGTGAGCTCGTCCGTGGTGTCTCGGCGAACCCTCAAGTTTCTGGCCCGTTAGCTCTGTGTGGCATCGACTGTTCCACAAAACCAATCCTGAAGAGGTCAAGTCTATATCCACGTTTATAAACAAAGAGTCACTACAGTTATTGTTATTTGTGGTGGTGATCATTGTTTTTTTTTTTTTTGTTCATTTTATCAGAGAGGAGGGTGTGACCATTTTTTTTTTTTAGTACAAGGGGGAAAATATATTTTCCATCGGGGGAGGAGGGACGCATTTAACCCAGTCGAATCAACCTCTCTCTGTTCCTCTATTGCAGACATTGATGAGTGTGAGACAGATTCCCACCAGTGTAACCCCACCCAGGTGTGTATCAACACAGCTGGAGGTTACACCTGTTCCTGTACCGAGGGCTACTGGCTGGTCGGGGGACAGTGTCAGGGTAAGAACCTGTGTGTGTCTGTGTGTGTCTGTGTGTGTGTGTGTGTGTCTGTGTCTGTGTGTGTGTGTGTGTGCGTGTGTGTGTGTGTGTGTAGGACAGATACTGCTCTATATCGTCATTACGGAAATGTCAATCATTACTATATGTGGAAATACACTATATGTTTACGTTTTTTGTTTGTTGCTGTGTCAAACTTGGCTTTTCCTGATTGTTCCAGGTCTCTTTGTGTTTCCAGATATTGATTGTTTAACTTCCATCTCTCTGTGTCCAGATATTGATTGTTTAACTTCCACCTCTCTGTGTCCAGATATTGATTGTTTAACTTCCACCTCTCTGTGTCCAGATATTGATTGTTTAACTTCCACCTCTCTGTGTCCAGATATTGATTGTATAACTTCCACCTCTCTGTGTCCAGATATTGATTGTTTAACTTCCACCTCTCTGTGTCCAGATATTGATTGTTTAACTTCCACCTCTCTGTGTCCAGATATTGATTGTTTAACTTCCACCTCTCTGTGTCCAGATATTGATTATTTAACTTCCACCTCTCTGTGTCCAGATATTGATTGTTTAACTTCCACCTCTCTGTGTCCAGATATTGATTGTTTAACTTCCACCTCTCTGTGTCCAGATATTGATTGTTTAACTTCCACCTCTCTGTGTCCAGATATTGATTGTTTAACTTCCACCTCTCTGTGTCCAGATATTGATTGTTTAACTTCCACCTCTCTGTGTCCAGATATTGATTGTTTAACTTCCATCTCTCTGTGTCCAGATATTGATTGTTTAACTTCCACCTCTCTGTGTCCAGATATTGATTGTTTAACTTCCACCTCTCTGTGTCCAGATAATGATTGTTTAACTTCCACCTCTCTGTGTCCAGATATTGATTGTTTAACTTCCATCTCTCTGTGTCCAGATATTGATTGTTTAACTTCCACCTCTCTGTGTCCAGATATTGATGAGTGCCGTTACGGGTACTGCCAGCAGCTGTGTGCCAACGTGCCAGGCTCCTATTCCTGCTCCTGTAACCCTGGCTTCCTCCTCAACCCTGACAGCAGAACCTGTCAAGGTGGACACACACAAACCGTGCAGACACACACACCGTGCAGACACACACACACACCGTGCAGACACACACACACACACCGTGCAGACACACACACACACACCGTGCAGACACACACACACACACACACACACACACACCGTGCAGACACACACACACACCGTGCAGACACACACACACACCGTGCAGACACACACACACACACCGTGCAGACACACACACACACGTATAAAGTGCCTTATGAAAGTATTCACAGCCCTTGAGTTTTTCCACATTTTGTTGTGTTACTGTCACAGGTGTCGTAGGGATTGGACCAAAACGCAGCGGGAACGTGTAAACTCATCTTCTTATTTTATTAAAGAAGGAAAACAAAAGAAACACGTATACAGAAACAACAATCGACACTAAACAGTCCTGTCAGGTGCACGAACAATAAACAGGAAATAACTACCCACAAATCCCATAGAAAAAACACCCCTCTTAAAAAGGACCTTCAATTAGAAGCAACGAGGAGCAGCTGCTTCCAATTGAAGGTCAACCCAATAAACACCACATAGAAATAGACATACTAGAACTAACGTAGAAATAGACTAACAAGAACATAGCCCAACAAACCCAGAAACACTTAAAACAAACACCCCCTGCCACGCCCTGACCAAACTACAATAACAAACAACCTCTTTTACTGGTCAGGACGTGACAGTTACAAAGTGAGATTAAAATGTTTGTAATTGTCATTTTTTTGGTCAACGATCTACACAAAATACTCTAATGTCAAAGAGGAAAAAAAAATTCCAACATTTGTTAAAAAATAAATCATGAAAAATCAAACACTAACATATCATGATTAGATAAGTATTCAACCTCCGAAGTCAACAGTACATGTTAGAATCACCTTTGGCAGTGATTACAGCTGTGAGTCTTTCTGGGTAAGTCTCTAAGAGCTTTCCACACCTGGATTGTGCAACATTTGCCCATTTTATTATTTTCACAATTATTCAAGCTCTGTCAAGTTGGTTGTTGATCATTGCTAAGACAACGATTTTCAGGTCTTGCCATAGATTTTCAAGTAAATTTAAGACAAAACTGTAACTAGGCCACTCAGCAACATTCACTGTCTTCTTGGTAAGCAACTCCAGTGTTGGTTTGGCCTTGTGTTTTAGGTTATTGTCCTGCTGAAAGGTGAATTCATCTCAGTGACTGGTGGAAAGCAGACTGAACCAGGTTTTCCTCGAGGATTTTGCCTGTGCTTACCTCCATTCTGTTTCTTTTTTATCCTGAAAAACTCCCCAGTCCTTATAGATTACAAGCATACACATAACATGATGCAGCCACCGCTATGCTTGAAAATATGGAGAGTGGTACTCAGTAATGTGTTTATATTGGATTTGTCCCCAAACATAACACCTTTTATTCAGGACAAAAAGTTAATTGCTTTGCCACATTATTTGCAGTATTACTCTCACGCCCTGACCTGTGAGAGACGTTTTATTTACTCTAGTTTGGTTAGGTCAGGGTGTGATGTGGGGTGGGCAATCTAGTTTGTGTATTTCCTTGTTTTGGCTGAGTATGGTTTCCAATCAGAAGCAGCTGTCTATCGTTGTCTCTGATTGGGAATCATACTTAGGCAGCCCTTTTTCCCTCCTTCAGTTGTGGGATGTTGTTTTTGTACAGCTCAGTAAAGCCTGCAGAACGTGACATTTGTTTTCCTTTTTTTGTTGTTTTGATTTAGTGTTCTGAGTTATAATAAATATTAATCACGAGCACTCACCACGCTGCACCTTGGTCTCCTCTCTACGACGATCTTCACAGAAGATCCCACTACAAAAAGACCAAGCAGCGTGGTCCGGAGCAATGGACCTGGGAAGACATCCTGGACGGCAAGGCATCCTGGACGTGGGAGGAGATCCAGGCCGGATGGGATCGCCTCCCATGGGAACAGGTGGAGGCAGCGAGAGCAGAGCGGCGACGAGACGAGGAACTAGCACGGCAATGACGGAAGCACGAGAGCCAGCCCCCACATTTTGTTTTGGGGGGGGCACACGGGTAGATTGGCAGAGTCGGGGTGGAGACCTGAGCAAACTCCCCGTGCTTACTGTGGGGAGCGAGTGACTGAGCAAGCACCGTGTTATGCGGTGATGCGCTCTGTGCCAGCGCCCCGCATTTGCCAGGCTAGAGTTAGCATTCGGCCAGGAAGGGTGGTGCCAGCTCAGCGCTCCTGGTCTCCAGTATGCCTCCTCGGTCCAGGATATCCTGCGCCGGCTCCGTGCACTGTGTCGCCAGTGCACATTCACAGCCCAGTGCGTCCTGTGCCAGCACCCCACATTTGCCGGGCAAAAGTAAGCATCCAGCCAGGACGGGTTGTGCCAGCTCTACGCTCGAGACCTCCAGTGCGCCTCCACGGCCCAGTATATCCTGTGCCTGCCCCATGCACCCGGCCTCCAGTGGGTCTCTCCAGCCTGGTACGCCCTGTGGCAGCTCCACGCACCAGGCTGTCAGTACGTCTCCTCAATCCGGTGAGACCCGTTCCGGCTTCACGTACGAAGCCTCCAGTGATGATCCATGGCCCGAAGCCTGTAGTGGTGATCCATGGCAAGAAGCCTCCAGTGATGATCCATGGCGCGGAGCCTCCAGTGATGATCCATGGCCCAGAGCCTGCAGCGACGGTCCCCAGTCCGGAACCTCCTGAGACGGCCCACAGTCCAGATCCTCCTGAGACGGCCCACAGTCCGGATCCTCCTGAGACGGCCCACAGTCCGGATCCTCCTGAGACGGCCTACAGTTCGGCGCCTCCAGCGACGTCCCACAGTCCGGCGCCTCCAGCGACGTCCCCCAGTCCGGAGTCTCCAGCGACGTCCCCCAGTCCGGCGCCTCTAGCGACGTCCCCCAGTCCGGAGTCTCCAGCGACGTGCCCCAGTCCGGAGTCTCCAGCGACGTCCCCCAGTCCGGAGTCTCCAGCGACGTCCCCCAGTCCGGAGTCTCCAGCGACGTCCCCCAGTCCGGAGTCTCCAGCGACGTCCCCCAGTCCGGCGCCTCTAGCGACGTCCCCCAGTCCGGAGTCTCCAGCGACGTGCCCCAGTCCGGAGTCTCCAGCGACGTCCCCCAGTCCGGAGTCTCCAGCGACGTCCCCCAGTCCGGAGTCTCCAGCGACGTCCCCCAGTCCGGAGTCTCCAGCGACGTCCCCCAGTCCGGAGTCTCCAGCGACGTCCCCCAGTCCGGCGCCTCCAGCGACGTCCCCCAGTCCGGAGTCTCCAGCGACGTCCCCCAGTCCGGAGTCTCCAGCGACGTCCCCCAGTCCGGAGTCTCCAGCGACGTCCCCCAGTCCGGAGTCTCCAGCGACGTCCCCCAGTCCGGAGCCTCCAGCGACGTCCCCCAGTCCGGAGTCTCCAGCGACGTCCCCCAGTCCGGAGTCTCCAGCGGCGGTCTGCCGTCCAGAGTCTCCAGCGGAGTTATAATAAATATT
This sequence comes from Salmo trutta, assembly GCF_901001165.1. Taxonomy (NCBI): domain Eukaryota; kingdom Metazoa; phylum Chordata; class Actinopteri; order Salmoniformes; family Salmonidae; genus Salmo; species Salmo trutta. The sequence goes on from NC_042989.1 coordinate 40,928,520, forward strand.
AATCATGAGCACTCCCCACGCTGCACCTTGGTCTCCCCCTTACGACGGTCGGCACAATTACTTTAATGCATTGTTGCAAACAGGATGAATATTTGTATTCTGTACAGGCTTCCTTCTGTTCACTCTGTCAGTTAGGTTAGTATTGTAGAGTGACTACAATACATTGTTAATCCATCCTCATTTTTCTCCTATCACAGCCATTAAACTCTGTAACTGTTTTAAAGTCACCATTGGCTTCATGGTGAAATCTATGAGCAGTTTCCTTCCTCTCCAATATTCAATGTCTGCTTTTTACATTTTTACCCATCTACCAATAGGTGCCCTTCTTTGCGAGGCATTGGAAAACCTCCCTGGTCTTTGTAGTTGAATCTGTATTTGAAATTCACTGCTCGACTGAGGGACCTTACAGATAATTGTCTGTGTGGGGGTACAGAGATGAGGTAGTCATTCAACCATGCAACTCATTATGTGACTTGTTAAGCACATTTTTACTCCTGAACTTATTTAACCTCTACTGGAGCGGTGACCAACAAAACAATAAATAGAAAACACATGTTTTTTTTCTTTGTAATATCTTTTACCAGATCTAATGCGTTATATTCTCCTATATTAATTTCACATTTCCACAAACTTCAAAGTGTTTCCTTTCAAATGGTATTAAGAATATTCATATCCTTGCTTCAGGGCCTGAGCGACAGGCAGTTAGATTTGGATATGTCATTTTAGGGGCAAATTTTTTTTTTAAAGGGTCCGACCCTTAAGAGGTTTGAAGCTTGTCATGACAAAGGGGTTGAATACTTCTTGACTCAAGACATTTCAATTTTTTTCATTTGTAATTAATTTGTAAAAAAAAAAATTAACAAAAATTAAAACCAGAATTCCTTTTTTTTTTTTTTTAATATAATGGGGTATTGTTTGTAGGCCAGTAATCAATTTTAAATTCAGGCTGTAACCCAACAAAATGGTGAAAAAGTCAAGGTAATAACCGTGTTGTAGTGAAGGTGTTAATCTAACCTCCTCTCTCCTCTCTCTAGATGTGGACGAGTGCGAGGATAACCCCTGTGCCCACGGCTGTTTCAACACCTACGGCTCCTACATGTGTAGCTGTGAAGAGGGATTTGAGCTGGCTTCTGACGGGACCACCTGCAATGGTGATGACAAGAGATCAAATAAGTTCTGTGTTGCTGCAACCAAAGAGAAGGGTGTCCATCCCCAATGGCACCCTATTCCCTATATATATAGTGCACTACATTAGACCAGAGCCTTATGGACCCCTATTCCTTATATAGTGCACTACATTAGACCAGAGCTCTATGTGACCCTATTCTCTCTATATATATATATATAGTGCACTACATTAGACCAGAGCCCTCTGGCGCCCTATTCTCTATATATATATATAGTGCACTACATTAGACCAGAGCCCTATGGCACCCTATTCTCTCTCTATATATATATAGTGCACTACATTAGACCAGAGCCTTATGGCACCCTATTCTCTATATAGTGCACTACATTAGACCAGAGCCCTATGTGACCCTATTCCCTATATATATATATAGTGCACTACATACATGACCTCAGAGAGTCAGGACACCCCTGTAACGTCCCATCTGAAAGACGGCACCCTACACAGGGCAGTGGGATATTTTTTAGACCAGAGGAAAGAGTGCCTCCTACTGGCCCTCCAACCAGGGACTGATGAGTGCCCTATGGCACCCTATTCCCTATATATATAGTGCACTATGTTTGACCAGAGCCCTATGGTGCACTATATATAGGGAATAGGGTGCTATTTGAGCCACTAAGTTGTTGAAGTGAGACAGATAAAGGAGGTCTATGGTAACCTAGTGATTCATAACCATCCAAATCATTATTTTATATCTGGATATTGTTCAGTCATTATTTGTGCCCCTCGTTACACTTTGATTCTTGGGTAATATTGTAATGACAGTGATGACTATGATGTGGTGTTTTATGATGTACTGTGGTGTACTGTGTTGTACTGTGGTGTACTGTGATGTACTGTGATGTACTGTGATGTACTGTGGTGTGCTGTGTTGTACTGTGGTGTACTGTGATGTACTGTGATGTACTGTGGTGTACTGTGTTGTACTGTGTTGTACTGTGATGTACTGTGTTGTACTGTGATGTACTGTGATGTACTGTGGTGTACTGTGATGTACTGTGGTGTACTGTGGTGTACTGTGATGTACTGTGGTGTACTGTGGTGTACTGTGATGTACTGTGGTGTACTGTGATGTACTGTGTTGTACTGTGGTGTACTGTGATGTACTGTGATGTTACGGGATGTACTGTGGTGTACTGTGGTGTACTGTGGTGTACTGTAGTGTACTGTGATGTACTGTGGTATACTGTGGTGTACTGTGGTGTACTGTGATGTACTGTGATGTTACGGGATGTACTCTGGTGTACTGTGGTGTACTGTGGTGTACTGTAGTGTACTGTGATGTACTGTGGTGTACTGGGGTGTACTGTGATGTACTGTGATGTTACGGGATGTACTGTGGTGTACTGTGGTGTACTGTGATGTACTGTGTTGTACTGTGATGTACTGTGATGTACTGTGTTGTACTGTGATGTACTGTGATGTACTGTGTTGTACTGTGGTGTACTGTGATGTACTGTGGTGTACTGTGTTGTACTGTGATGTACTGTGATGTACTGTGGTGTACTGTGGTGTACTGTGATGTACTGTGGTGTACTGTGGTGTACTGTGATGTACTGTGATGTACTGTGATGTTACCTGATAACTACTAATGCTGTGTATCACCTGTAGACCTGGACGAGTGTGGTTTCTCAGAGTTTCTGTGTCAGCACCGCTGTGTGAACACACCTGGCTCCTTCCAGTGTCACTGTCCTGGGGGATACTACCTTTATGAGGATGGGAGAAGCTGTGAAGGTAATCAGGACACCTACTGTACTAACCCTAACCTGTCCTTGGGGATACTACCTTTATGAGGATGGGAGAAGCTGTGAAGGTAATCAGGACACCTACTGTACTAACCCTAACCTGTCCTGGGGGATACTACCTTTATGAGGATGGGAGAAGCTGTGAAGGTAATCAAGACACCTACTGTACTAACCCTAACCTGTCCAGGGATGGGAGAAGCTGTGAAGGTAATCAGGACACCTACTGTACTAACCCTAACCTGTCCTTGGGGATACTACCTTTATGAGGATGGGAGAAGCTGTGAAGGTAATCAGGACACCTACTGTACTAACCCTAACCTGTCCTTGGGGATACTACCTTTATGAGGATGGGAGAAGCTGTGAAGGTAATCAGGACACCTACTGTACTAACCCTAACCTGTCCAGGGGTGGGAGAAGCTGTGAAGGTAATCAGGACACCTACTGTACTAACCCTAACCTGTCCTGGGGGATACTATCTTTATGAGGATGGGAGAAGCTGTGAAGGTAATCAGGACACCTACTGTACTAACCCTAACCTGTCCAGGGGTGGGAGAAGCTGTGAAGGTAATCAGGACACCTACTGTACTAACCCTAACCTGTCCTGGGGGATACTATCTTTATGAGGATGGGAGAAGCTGTGAAGGTAATCAGGACACCTACTGTACTAACCCTAACCTGTCCAGGGGTGGGAGAAGCTGTGAAGGTAATCAGGACACCTACTGTACTAACCCTAACCTGTCCTGGGGGATACTATCTTTATGAGGATGGGAGAAGCTGTGAAGGTAATCAGGACACCTACTGTACTAACCCTAACCTGTCCAGGGGTGGGAGAAGCTGTGAAGGTAATCAGGACACCTACTGACAGCAGTCTGTAATCTGTCAGCATGACAGGAGACTGACTTACTGGGTGAATCTCAATATATCAAATCACGTTTTTGGTCACACACACATATTCAGCAGATGTTATTGGTCCACACACATATTTAGCAGATGTTATTGGTCCATACACATATTCAGCAGATGTTATTGGTCCATACACATATTCAGCAGATGTTATTGGTCCATACACATATTCAGCAGATGTTATTGGTCCATACACATATTCAGCAGATGTTATTGGTCCATACACATATTCAGCAGATGTTATTGGTCCATACACATATTCAGCAGATGTTATTGGTCAATACACATATTCAGCAGATGTTATTGGTCAATACACATATTCAGCAGATGTTATTGGTCAATACACATATTCAGCAGATGTTATTGGTCAATACACATATTCAGCAGATGTTATTGGTCCATACACATATTCAGCAGATGTTATTGGTCCATACACATATTCAGCAGATGTTATTGGTCCATACACATATTCAGCAGATGTTATTGGTCCATACACATATTCAGCAGATGTTATTGGGGGTAGCGAAATGCTTGATTCCTTGCGTTGCATCCTCTCTCCTCGTTTCTTACTCAAAATGTCAGAGGAAACTAAGGATCTTCTCTTCAAAGCTATCCTCGTTTACCTCTGGCATTTTGGGAAGGTGATGAGAATACTTTTTAGATTTACCCCGGGACTAACTTTACCATAACCTTTCTAGATAGGACTAGATAACCTGCAGTAGGTCTCTCTCCAGGAACAGGGTTGGAGAGCCCTGGACTAGATAGATGTAAACCTACAGGAGGGTATCTCTCCAGGAACAGGGTTGGAGAGCCCTGGACTAGATAGATGTAAACCTACAGGAGGGTATCTCTCCAGGAACAGGGTTGGAGAGCCCTGGACTAGATAGATGTAAACCTACAGTAGGTATCTCTCCAGGAACAGGGTTGGAGAGCCCTGGACTAGATAAATGTAAACCTACAGTAGGTATCTCTCCAGGAACAGGGTTGGAGAGCCCTGGACTAGATAGATGTAAACCTACAGTAGGTATCTCTCCAGGAACAGGGTTGGAGAGCCCTGGACTAGATAGATGTAAACCTGCAGTAGGTATCTCTCCAGGAACAGGGTTGTAGAGCCCTGGACTAGATAGATGTAAACCTACAGTAGGTATCTCTCCAGGAACAGGGTTGGAGAGCCCTGGACTAGATAGATGTAAACCTACAGTAGGTATCTCTCCAGGAACAGGGTTAGAGAGTCCTTTAGTATAGTATACCTACCTATTGCTTGTTTTGTTTTCATTGTGTAATAATAATATTTGTAATTTGTTATGATGGATGATGATGTTGTGTAACTAACGTTAATTGTTGTGTGTTTGATTTTTGAAGATATCAATGAATGTGAGACTGGTAACAACACGTGTACAACAGCACAAGTATGTTTCAATTTCCAGGGAGGCTATACATGCTTGGATCCGCTAAAATGTGATCCACCGTACGTTGAACTCAGTGACAAGTAAGTACTCTCAATACTCTCTCTCTCTAAGGACTGTAGTCATATTAATGCCTAGTCAATATCTCTCATTATAACTAACTATTGCTATTTTAACGCTTAGAACTTCACAAATAAATACAAAATAATTTTTTATAATTTGAAAGGAATTCCTGTATGAAATCAGAAGTTTTTTTTTAAAGTGATACACTAAATGACCAAAAGTATGTGGACACCTGCTTGTCGAACATCTCATTTCAAAATCATGGCCATTAATATGGAGTTGGTTCCCCCTTTGCTGCTATAACAGCCTCCACTCTTCTGGGAAGGCTTTCCACTAGATGTTGGAACATTGCTGCTATAACAGCCTCCACTCTTCTGGGAAGGCTTTCCACTAGATGTTGGAACATTGCTGCTATAACAGCCTCCACTCTTCTGGGAAGTCTTTCCACTAGATGTTGGAATATTGCTGCTATAACAGCCTCCACTCTTCTGGGAAGGCTTTCCACTAGATGTTGGAACATTGCTGCGGGGGGACTTGCTTCCATTCAGCCACGAGCATTAGTGAGGTCGGCACTGATGTTGGGTGATTCGGCCTGGCTCGCAGTCGGCGTTCCAATTCATCCCAAAGGTGTTTGATTTGGTTGAGGTCAGGACTCTGTGCAGGCCAATCAAGTTCTTCCACTTCGCGCTTCCACTGCTCCAGAGACCAATGGCGGCGAGGTTTACACCACTCCAGCCAACGCTTGGCATTGCGCATGGTGACATTAGGCCATGGAGACCTATTTCATTAAGCTTCTGACAAACAGTTCTTGTGCTGACGTTGCTTCCAGAGGCAGTTTGGAACTCGGTAGTGAGTGTTGCAACTGAGGACAGATGTTTTTTATGCACTATGTTCTTCAGCACTTGACGGTCCCGTTCTTTGAGCTTGTGTGGCCTACCACTTCACAGCTGAGCCGTTGTTACTCCTAGATGTTTCCACTTCACAATAACAGCAGGGCAGAAATTTGACAAACTGACTTGTTGGAAAGGTGGCATCCTATAACCGTGCCATGGTGAGCTCTTCAGTAAGGCCATTCTACTGCCAATGTTTGTCTATGGAGATTGCATGGTGGTGTACTCGATTTTATACACCTGTCAGCAACGGGTGTGGCTGAAATAGCCGAATCTACCAATTTGAAGGGGTGTCCACATACTTACGCATATATAGCGTACAGTTGAATTCGGAAGTTTACATACACCTTAGCCAAATACATTTTAACTCAGATTTTCACAATTCCTGACATTTAATCCTGGGAGAAATTCCCTGTCTTATGTCAGTTAGGATCACTACTTTATTTTAAGAATGTGAAATGTCAGAATAATAGTAGAGAGAATTATTTATTTTAGCTTTTATTTCTTTCATCAAATTCCAAGTGGGTAAGAAGTTTACATACACTCAATTAGTATTTGGTAGCATTGCCTTTAAATTGCCTCCTTGCTCGCACACACTTTTTCAGTTCTACCCACAAATTTTCTATTGGATTGAGGTCAGGGCTTTGTGATGGCCTCTCCAATACCTTGACTTTGTTGTCCTTAAGCCGTTTTGCCAAATCTTTGGAAGTATGCTTGGGGTCATTGTCCATTTGGAAGACCCATTTGTGACCAAGCTTTAACTTCCTGACTGATGTCTTGAGATGTTGCTTCAATATATCCACATCATTTTCCTACCTCATGATGCCATCTATTTTGTAAAGTGCACCAGTCCCTTCTTCAGAAAAGCAGACCCACAACATGATGCTGCCACCCCCGTGCTTCACGGTTGGGATGGTGTTCTTCGGCTTGCAAGCGTCCCCCTTTTTCCTCCGAACATAACGATGGTCATTATGGCCAAACAGTTCTATTTTTGTTTCATCAGACCAGAGGACATTTCTCCAAAAAGTATGATCTTTGTTCCCATGAGCAGTTGCAAACTGTAGTCTGGCTTTTTTATGGCGGTTTTGGAGCAGTGGCTTCTTCCTTGCTGAGCGGCCTTTCAGGTTATGTCGATATAGGACTCGTTTTACTGTGGATATAGATACTTTTGTACCTGTTTCCTCAAGCATCTTCACAAGTTCCTTTGCTGTTGTTCTGGGATTGATTTGCACTTTTCACACCAAAGTACGTTCATCTCTAGGAGACAGAACTCGTCTCCTTCCTGAGCGGTATGACGGCTGCGTGGTCCCATGGTGTTTATACTTGCGTACTATTATTTGCACAGATGAACGTGGCACCTTCAGGCGTTTGGAAATTGCTCCCAAGGATGAACCAGACTTGTGGAGGTCTACAATTTTTTTCTGAGGTCTTGGCTGGTTTCTTCTGATATTCCCATGATGTCAAGCAAAGAGGCACTGAGTTCGAAGGTAGGCCTTGAAATACATCCACAGGTACGCCTCCAATTGACTCAAATGACGTCAATTAGCCTCTCAGAAACTTCTAAAGCCATGACATCATTTTCTGAAATTTTCCAAGCTGTTTAAAGTCACAGTCAACTTAGTGTATGTAAACTTCTGACCCACTGGAATTGTGATACAGTGAATTATAAGTGAAATAATTTGTCTGTAAAGAATTGTTGGAAAAATGACTTGTGTCATGAACAAAGTAGATGTCCTAACCGACTTGCCAAAACTATAGTTTGTTAACAAGAAATTTGTGGAGTGGTTGAACAACGAGTTTTAATGACTCCAACCTAAGTGTATGAAAACTTCCGACTTCAACTGTATGTCTGTCAGTAACCAGGTTTCCATCCAAACGTTTTATGCGAGTAAAGTACGTTGGTTAAAAAAATAATGTCACGAAAACAGGAAACTTTCCAAATGTCGACAAAATGAATGACGTCGGTGGAAACACTTTTATGCTCAAATATGGAAATAATAACCATCATGTCGAAGTAAACTTGGAGTCACGTGATGACGTGGTCTTTCCCACTACGACTCAGGAAACCATGCAGTTTATTATTAGGCTACAGATGAAATAAATGATGATGGGAGGTGAAAAATACACACGATGAGTTTGATGAGCCGTTTTAATGAACACAGAGGGTCTTATTTCTGGTCACATGATGATAGATGCTCGACTGCCGTTTAAATTTTTTTTTTTTAAATGATCTCGCTCTTTTCGTCCATAATAATGATGTAGGACACTGTATCTGCCAGCTGTTGACCAGAGCGCAGGGACCAATACCAGAATAGACACATTCGCTATATAACATTTTTTTGCTGTTGCGCTTAAAGCATCAGTAGAGTTTAGAATGTGTCTGGAAACCTATTTAACTTCCTGTATTTTTGTGGGGGGTAACATGGGAATTGAACCGCAAAAAGTTATTTTTATGCACACTTTGTCATCATTCACATCCTTTTATCTGCAACAATTTAATTTGATGGAAACACATCTCTGCTGGGAAAATGCTAATTGTTATGCAGATTTTTTGATGATTCTCATGAAAATCTGTCGCCAATTGGATGGAAACCTAGCTAGTGATCATGAGTTGCCGTGATACTTCTGATGTTTTAGTTGTGTTTATATACATAAATGTTTTCATTTGAGTTTATTGTAAATGTACCTATTATACTGTTATATTATTAACCCAGGTTAAAATATGTTTCCCTCCCTCCCCTCCCCTCCCATCCCCTCCCTCTCTCCCCTCCCTCTCTCCAGTCAGTGTATGTGTAGTGCTGAGAACCCAGCTTGTAGAGACAGGCCCTTCACCATCCTTTACCGCCACATGGACCTGTCGTCAGGCCGCAGCGTCCCAGCAGACATTTTCCAGATGCAGGCCACTACCAGATACCCTGGAGCTTTCTATATCTTCCAGATCAAAGGACCGGGCAACGAGGGACGAGAGTTCTACATGAGGGTGAGAGAGAAAGGGAGGAAGGAGTGTTCTACATGAGGGTGAGAGAGAAAGGGAGGGAGGAGAGTTCTATGTGAGGGAGGTAGGGAGGAGAGGACTACATGAGGGAGTGAGGGAGGGAGGAGAGTTCTATGTGAGGGAGGAGAGTTATACAAGAGGGTGAGAGAGGGAGAGAGGAGAGTTCTACATGAGGGAGGGAGGAGAGATCTACGTGAGGGAGGGAGGGAGGAGAGTTCTACGTGAGGGAGTGAGGGAGGGAGGGGAGTTCTACGTGAGGGAGTGAGGGAGGGAGGGGAGTTCTATGGGAGGAAGGGAGAGAGCAAGGAGAGTTCTACGTGAGGGAGGAGAGTTATACGTGAGGGAGGAGAGTTCTACATGAGGGAGGGAGGAGAGTTCTATGTGAGGGAGGGAGGGAGGAGAGTTCTATGTGAGGGTGAGAGGTAGGGAGGAGAGGTCTACATGAGGGAGGGAGGGGAGTTCTACAGGAAGAAGGGAGAGAGCGAGGGGAGTTCTACATGAGGGAGGAGCGTTATACAAGAGGAAAGGAGGGAGGGAGGAGAGTTATACAAGAGGGTGAGAGAGGGAGGGAGGAGAGTTCTACGTGAGGGAGGGAGGGAGGGAGGAGAGCTCTACGTGAGGGAGGGAGGGAGGAGAGCTCTACGTGAGGGAGGGAGGAGAGTTCTACGTGAGGGTGGTAGTGGAGTAGCGGCCTGAGGGCCATGTAATATAATGTTTTTAAAATGGGATAACTGCTTTAATATTGCTGGACACCAGGAAGAGAAGCTGCTGCCTTGGCAGGAACTAATGGGGATCCATAATAAACCCCGGGAAGAGTAGCTGCTGCCTTGGCAGGAACTAATGGGGATCCATAATAAACCCCAGGAAGAGTAGCTGCTGCCTTGGCAGGAACTAATGGGGATCCATAATAAACCCCAGGAAGAGTAGCTGCTGCCTTGGCAGGAACTAATGGGGATCCATAATAAACCCCAGGAAGAGTAGCTGCTGCCTTGGCAGGAACTAATGGGGATCCATAATAAACCCCAGGAAGAGAAGCTGCTGCCTTAGCAGGAACTAATGGGGATCCATAATAAACCCCGGGAAGAGTAGCTGCTGCCTTGGCAGGAACTAATGGGGATCCATAATAAACCCCAGGAAGAGTAGCTGCTGCCTTGACAGGAACTAATGGGGATCCTTAATAAACCCCAGGAAGAGTAGCTGCTGCCTTGGCAGGAACTAATGGGGATCCATAATAAACCCCAGGAAGAGTACCTGCTGCCTTGGCAGGAACTAATGGGGATCCATAATAAACCCCAGGAAGAGTAGCTGCTGCCTTGACAGGAACTAATGGGGATCGATAATAAACCCCAAGAAGAGTCGCTGCTGCCTTGACAGGAACTAATGGGGATCCATAATAAACCCCAGGAAGAGTAGCTGCTGCCTTGGCAGGAACTAATGGGGATCCATAATAAACCCCAGGAAGAGTAGCTGCTGCCTTGGCAGGAACTAATGGGGATCCATAATAAACCCCAGGAAGAGTAGCTGCTGCCTTGGCAGGAACTAATGGGGATCCATAATAAACCCCAGGAAGAGTAGCTGCTGCCTTGGCAGGAACTAATGGGGATCCATAATAAACCCCAGGAAGAGTAGCTGCTGCCTTGGCAGGAACTAATGGGGATCCTTAATAAACCCCAGGAAGAGTAGCTGCTGCCTTGGCAGGAACTAATGGGGATCCATAATAAACCCCAGGAAGAGTAGCTGCTGCCTTGGCAGGAACTAATGGGGATCCTTAATAAACCCCAGGAAGAGTAGCTGCTGCCTTGGCAGGAACTACTGGGGATCCATAATAAACCCCAGGAAGAGTAGCTGCTGCCTTGACAGGAACTAATGGGGATCCTTAACAAACCCCAGGAAGAGTAGCTGCTGCCTTTGGCAGGAACTAATGGGGAACCATAATAAACCCCAGGAAGAGTAGCTGCTGCCTTGGCAGGAACTAATGGGGATCCATAATAAACCCCAGGAAGAGTAGCTGCTGCCTTGGCAGGAACTAATGGGGATCCATAATAAATCCTAATATAAATCAGGCCTGAGGACAAAAATAAACAGACAATGCTGTAACTAGGTTTGCAGTGTGTAGTTCGCGTTAGAACGACGCCATCTGTTTCATTTGTTATTAGCCTTATTAAACTAATACCAGCAGGATACATACGGGATATACAGAACAGAACACAAAGTAATCTGTAACACTGTTGCTCGGTCGGCCTTTCTGTGTCAGGTATAGTTGACAGGCAGATGGACCAATAAGAGTCTGTAGTTTTAGAGTGGGCGGAGCACTACCAGGGCTGCCCAGTGTCATATAGACTATGGGCCCCGGTCAACTGTAGTGCACTACGCAGGGCCCCGGTCAACTGTAGTGCACTACGTAGGGCCCCGGTCAACTGTAGTGCACTACGTAGGGCCCCGGTCAACTGTAGTGCACTACGTAGGGCCCCGGTCAACTGTAGTGCACTACGTAGGGCCCCGGTCAACTGTAGTGCACTACGTAGGGCCCCGGTCAACTATAGTGCACTACGTAGGGCCCAGGTCAACTGTAGTGCACTACGTAGGGCCCCGGTCAACTATAGTGCACTACATAGGGCCCCGGTCAACTATAGTGCACTATGTAGGAATTGGGTGTAATTTGGGATGCTGACTGAGTGGATATTCTGATTCCCTGATAAGACTAGAAGTTTCCTCAAGCTGTTTTTGGTGTGTAGTACTGTACTGCAAAGACAAAGTGTGATGAAATCCCTCCATGGTAAAGTGTGAACATACAGTATTGTTCTGAACTCTCTGCCACATCTCCACATAGTTTAGAGAACAGGCGTGCGCTATGTAGTTTACAATCGAAGTTACCCGCTGCATATCTCAAGAGTTCTGCACTCAGATCTTTTGCCCCCAGTTGCTCTCTGTCTATCCGTTATAGCTCAGTTGGTGTATCATACAATGTTGTCCATATGGCAGAGGGAGGCACATGCATAACTAGAGTGTAGAGGCCTGCCTACTGTCCCGTGATAGATGGAGGCCGACAATTTGATCCCATGTTTTTCGTCAATATGTCAAACAATCAATCTATCAAATTTATTTCTAACAAATTCTTTACATAAACAAACATTACAAAAGTGCTTTAAACTTCAGTAACACGGCCTACAATCCCAAATTCCAAGCAGAAACACAGGGGCCCAGATGTCTAAAGTTAGGAGCTACATTCAACCGTTAGTCCATGATGTCTGAAATCTCTCTCTCTCTCTCTCTCTCTCTCTCTCTCTCTGTCTGTCTGTCTGTCTGTCTGTCTGTCTGTCTGTCTGTCTGTCTGTCTGTCTGTCTGTCTGTCTGTCTGTCTGTCTGTCTGTCTGTCTGTCTGTCTGTCTGTCTGTCTGTGTCTCTCTCTCTCTCTCTTTCTCTCTCTCGTGTTACAGCAAACCAGTAACGTGAGTGCCACTCTGGTCCTGTCTCGACCCATCAAGGGTCCCAGGGAGCTGGTCCTGGACCTGGAGATGGTAACCGTTAACAACGTCATCAACTTCAGAGGCAGTAGTATCATACGGCTCACGATATACGTGTCAGAGCATCCTTACTGAGGCCCTGACCTTTAACCCCTGACCTCTGGCCAATCACTACGTCCGGTCCGACTCTCACAAGCCCCAAGTATTACCTTCCTAGATTCCTTCCTTCCAGCAGGCAGCTCCCCTCCACTCCGCTTCACTCCCATTTTTTTATGGATGATGGGGTCTCTTCCACTACAACTATCGTCTCAATAAACTCTTACCCGTTGTTATAGGAGACGGGGGGGGGGGGGGGCACCTTCCTCTCCATTTCACCACCTCCCCTCCCCACTCTTACATCAACATCAGACTGTTACTGGACTGTACATTATGACTGTCTATACATCAGACGGTACATTATGACTGTCTATACATTGGACTGTACATTGACTGTCTATACATTGGACTGTACATTATGACCGTCTATACATCAGACTGTCACTGGACTGTACATTATGACTGTCTATACATCAGACTGTTACTGGACTGTACATTATGACTGTCTATACATCAGACTGTACATTATGACTGTCTATACATCAGACTGTACATTATGACTGTCTATACATTGGACTGTACATTGACTGTCTATACATTGGACTGTACATTATGACTGTCTATTCATTGGACTGTACATTATGACTGTCTATACATCAGACTGTTACTGGACGGTACATTATGGTGCCTATCAGACTGTTACTGGACGGTACATTATGGTGCCTATCAGACTGTTACTGGACGGTACATTATGGTGCCTATCAGACTAAGGACGTATCTACACAGAAGGATATTTATGTTGTATTGTAAAGGCTGTGTGACTCTGTCTGTCTCTCTCTCTCTCTCTCTCTCTCTCTCTCTCTCTCTCTCTCCTCTGCTCTTTAAAAATACAGATTTCCAATGACATTTACTATTAAGGTAATTGAAAGCAGTGTTGTCAGTCTGGGTTGTCTACTGCGTACTCCTATTTGTGTTATTAATGAACTCACAGTTACCTTATTTTCTGTGAAGCGTTATCCTTTAAATAAGCTGTGAATGTGAGCTTTACAATATGTGATACAATGTGTTAGTGATGCTTTGGGCTTTTTTGTGTGTGTGTGTGTGTCAACCATCTACAGACTAAGATCTGTAAAAAATAAAAAAAGGACCTTAATAAAACCTTGACAGTATGTTTTCTACCTACCTAACTGAACTAGCCTGGTCCCATGTCCGTTTGTGCTATCATTCCATGGGAATGGCAAGGAGTGGAATGTTAGCCCAAAACAGACTGCTACCAGGCTATGACTGCTCTGGTCTGGGTACACTTTGTTTCTGTCACTGTATTGTGAAAGAACAACACAAGTGTGTGTTCTACTGTTGCAGAGGGGGGGGGGGCTCACCTCCTTCAGCTGGTGAATTACCATCCTAATTAAGCTACACACATTCCATTTTTCATTTTTCATTTTTGAGACAATCATTTTTGTCATCGGTGCCCCCTCAGATGCACAACGGATTTAACAAGATACATTTCCATCGAATATTGTCTTTGTGTTTAATTTTGCAACGTTTGCCATGAACAAAACTCTCCCCATAAAAATAAAAAAAATGGTGGTCAGTTCTGTTTTGTGTTTTTTTTTTGTCTAAAAGTCTTTGGCAGATTTCATTAATTCCTCTTCAGTAACAACCTGTAAGTTCTACAAGCGAGCCAAGTCAGTCATAATAAAACATTGTACTAGACCTGAACACTATATCTGGTCAAAGTTATTCTTCTTATATTACAATGTCATGGGTATTTTGGAATAAGATATCATAACACAAGGCAACCCACAGATGCAGATGGTTGGAGTCTTCGATGTTTAATAATCCAAAATGGAGTAGGCAAAGAGAATGGTCGTGGACAGGCAAAAAGGTCAAAACAAGATCAGAGTCCAGGAAGTACAGAGTGGCAGACAGGCTCGTGGTCAAGGCAGGCAGAATGGTCAGGCAGGCGGGTTCAGAGTCCAGAAAACAGTCAAGGGTCAAAAACCCGGGAGGACTAGCAAAAGGAAAATAGCAAAAAGGCAGGAGAACGGGGAAAAAAACGCTGGTTGATTTGAACATACAAGACGAACTGGCACAGGGAGACAGGAAACACAGGGATAAATACACTGGGGAAAATAAGTGACACCTGGAGGGGGGGAGACAATCACAAGCTCAGGGGAAACAGATCAGGGTGTGACATAAGACCTTTATTAAAGTGGTCAAATGAGATCACTTGTGATAAGGGTCGCCTAATAAATGCACTGTACATACAGTTGAAGTCGGAAGTTTTCATACACTTAGGTTGGAGTCATTAAAACTCGTTTTTCAACCACTCCACAAATTTCTTGTTAACAAACTATAGTTTTGGAAAGTCAGTTAGGACATCTACTTTGTGCATGACACAAGTCATTTTTCCAACAATTGTGTACATACAGATTATTTCACTTAATAATTCACTGTATCACAATTCCAGTGGGTCAGAAGTTTACATACACTAAGTTGACTGTGCCTTTAAACAGCTTGGAAAATTCCAGAAAATGATGTCATGGCTTTAGAAGCTTCTGATAGGCTAATTGACATCATTTGAGTCAATTGGAGGCGTACCTATGGATGTATTTCAAGGCCTACCTTCGAAATCAGTGCCCCTTTGCTTGACATCATGGGAAAATCAAAAGAAATCAGCCAAGATCTCAGAAAAAATTATAAAAATTGTAGACCAAGTCTGGTTCATCCTTGGGAGAAATTTCCAAATGCCTGAAGGTACCACGTTCATCTGTACAAACAATAGTACGCAAGTATAAACACCATGGGACCACGTAGCCATCACACCGCTCAGGAAGGAGACGCGTCCTGTCTCCGAGAGATGAACGTACTTTGGTGCGAAAAGTGCAAATCAATCCCAAAACCACAGCAAAGGACCTTGTGAAGATGCTGGAGGAAACAGGTACAAAAGTATCTATATCCACAGTAAAACGAGTCCTATATCGACATAACCTGAATGGCCGCTTAGTAAGGAAGAAGCCACTGGTCCAAAACCGCCATAAAAAAGCCAGACTACAGTTTGTAACTGCATATGGGGACAAAGATCGTACATTTTGGAGAAATGTCCTCTGGTCTGATGAAACAAAAATAGAACTGTTTGGCCATCGTTATGTTCAGAGGAAAAATGGGAGGCTTGCAAGCCAAAAAACACCATCCCAACCGTGAAGCACGGGGGTGGCAGCATCATGTTGTGGGGGTGCTTTGCTGCAGGAGGGACTGGTGCACTTCACAAAATAGATGGCATTCTGAGGAAAATGATGTGGATATATTGAAGCAACATCTCAAGACATCAGTCAGGAAGTTAAAGCTTGGTCGCAAATGGTCTTCCAAATGGACAACGACCCCAAGCATACTACCAAAGTTGTGGCAAAATGGCTTAAGGACAACAAAGTCAGGGTATTGGAGTGGCCATCACAAAGCCCTGACCTCAATCTTATAGAAAATTTGTGGGCAGAACTGAAAAAGCGTGTGCGAGCAAGGAGGCCTACAGACCTGACTCAGTTACACCAGCTCTGTCAGGAGGAATGGGCCAAAATTCACCCAACTTATTGTGGGAAGCTTGTGGAAGGCTACCCGAAACATTTGACCCAAGTTATAAAATGTAAAGGTAATGCTAGCAAATACTAATTGAGTGTATGTAAACTTCTAACCCACTGGGAATGTGATGAAAGAAATAAAAGCTGAAATAAAAGCTGAAATAAATCATTCTCTCAACTATACTGCTCAAAAAAATAAAGGGAACACTTAAACAACACAATGTAACTCCAAGTCAATCACACTTCTGTGAAATCAAACTGTCCACTTAGGAAGCAACACTGATTGACAATAAATTTCACATGCTGTTGTGCAAATGGAATAGACAACAGGTGGAAATTATAGGCAATTAGCAAGACACCCCCAATAAAGGAGTGGTTCTGCAGGTGGTAACCACAGACCACTTCTCAGTTCCTATGCTTCCTGGCTGATGTTTTGGTCACTTTTGAATGCTGGCGGTGCTTTCACTCTAGTGGTAGCATGAGACGGAGTCTACAACCCACACAAGTGGCTCAGGTAGTGCAGCTCATCCAGGATGGCACATCAATGCGAGCTGTGGCAAGAAGGTTTGCTGTGTCTGTCAGCGTAGTGTCCAGAGCATGGAGGCGCTACCAGGAGACAGGCCAGTACATCAGGAGACATGGAGGAGGCCGTAGGAGGGCAACAACCCAGCAGCAGGACCGCTACCTCCGCCTTTGTGCAAGGAGGAGCAGGAGGAGCACTGCCAGAGCCCAGCAAAATTACCTCCAGGAGGCCACAAATGTGCATGTGTCTGCTCAAAACGGTCAGAAACAGACTCCATGAGGGTGGTATGAGGGCCCAACGTCCACAGGTGGGGGTTGTGCTTACTACCCAACACCGTGCAGGTCGTTTGGCATTTGCCAGAGAACACCAAGATTGGCAAATTCGCCACTGGCGCCTTGTGCTCTTCACAGATGAAAGCAGGTTCACACTGAGCACATGTGACAGACGTGACAGAGTCTGGAGACGCCGTGGAGAACGTTCTGCTGCCTGCAACATCCTCCAGCATGATCGGTTTGGCGGTGGGTCAGTCATGGTGTGGGGTGGCATTTCTTTGGGGGGCCGCACAGCCCTCCATGTGCTCGCCAGAGGTAGCCTGACTGCCATTAGGTACCGAGATGAGATCCTCAGACCCCTTGTGAGACCATATGCTGGTGCGGTTGGCCCTGGGTTCCTCCTAATGCAAGACAATGCTAGACCTCATGTGGCTGGAGTGTGTCAGCAGTTCCTGCAAGAGGAAGGCATTGATGCTATGGACTGGCCCGCCCGTTCCCCAGACCTGAATCCAATTGAGCACATCTGGGACATCATGTCTCGCTCCATCCACCAATGCCACGTTGCACCACAGACTGTCCAGGAGTTGGCGGATGCTTTAGTCCAGGTCTGGGAGGACATCCCTCAGGAGACCATCCGCCACCTCATCAGGAGCATGCCCAGGCATTGCAGGGAGGTCATATAGGCACGTGGAGGCCACACACACTACTGAGCCTCATTTTGACTTGTTTTAAGGATATTACATCAAAGTTGGATCAGCCTGTAGTGAGTGTGACTCCAAATCCAGACCTCCATGGGTTGATAAATTGGATTTCCATTGATTATTTTTGTGTGATTTTGTTGTCAGCACATTCAACTATGTAAAGAAAAAAGTATTAACCTCTACGGGCCACGGGGGCAGTATTGAGAATTTTGAAAAAAATATGTGCACATTTTTAACTGCCTCCTACACCAACTCAGAAGCTAGGATATGCATATTATTAACACATTCGGATAGAAAACACTCTGAATTTTCTAAAACAGTTTGAATGGTGTCTGTAAGTATAACAAAACTCATATTGCAGGCAAAAACCTGTGAAAAATAGATTAAAAAAAATGAGAATTTTGTGACTGTACTATTTAGTGTCATTGTTTTAAAGATACCACAGTGAGAAAGGATTCAGTTCGCAACTCCTACTGCTTCCACTAGATGTCAACGATCTCTAGAAAGTTGTTGGAAGCATCTGTGATAAATACAGACCGAATTAGAAAGCTTACAAGTTGACACGTCATCACTTCATTTTTTGCGCCTGCGCATGAATCTGAGAAGAGTGCCTTTGTCATTATCGTTTATTCTAGACACTTGATAGGTTGTGTGAAAATATTACTGATGTTTACTGATGTTTCACGTTAAAAATGGACCAAAAGATTAATGCTAAACAACGTTTGACATGTTTGAACAAACATAAATAGATTATTTACTAGTTTTTTTTTAGCTTTTCGGCGTGACTTTACACTGCCCACCTCATTTTGTGGGAGCCTACTGAACGCTAACTATTTGGACATAAATTATGAACTTTGTCAAAAGAAACCACATTTGTTCTGGACCTGGGATCGCTGGCAGCGCCTTCTGATGGAGATAATCAAAGGTAAGGGGATATTTAGAATGTTATTATCGATATTAGATGATGCTAATGCTAACGGTATAGCTTAGCTTAGCTTATAGCTTAGCTTATGTTGTTAGCATAGTACCCAGTTTATAGCAAAATGTGATTTCCCAGTAAAGTTATTTTGAGATCTGGCCATTCGGTAGCAATTACGAGATGATAATATATTATTCTTTGAATGACAATATTATAATTTACCAATGTTTTCGAATAGTAATTCCGTGATTTGTAATGCTGGATTCACTGGGAGCATTCGAGCCGAAAAAAATTCTGAATTTCACCGTGACTGTAAATGCTGTTTTTGGATATAAATATGAACTTGATGGAACTAAAAATGCATGTATTGTCTAACATAATGTCCTATGAGTGTCATCTGATGCAGATTGTCAAAGGTAAGTGCATAATTCTAGCTAGTTTTCTGTCTGTTGATGCCCTTCTTTGAATTGGCTAAACATTACACACAGCTATTGTCAATGTACTCTCCTCACATAACCTAACTTTATGCATTCTCCGTAAAGCCTCTGAAAATCGGACAGCGTGGTTAGATTTAGGAGATATATCTTTCAAATGGAGGAAAATAGTTGATTATTTGATTATTTGAAATGATTACTCTTGCAGTTTTGAATTCCCCGCCATGGTCACATGACAATGAATCCCAATACCGGGATAAGATCCTGGCCTCAACAGGTTTAAGATTATTTCATTCATTCAGATCTAGGATGGGTTATTTTAGTGTTCCCTTTATTTTTTTGAGCAGTGTATTATTCTGACATTTCACATTCTTAAACTAAAGTGATCCTAACAGACCTAAGACAGGGAATTTTTACTCGGATTAAATGTCAGGAATTGTGAAAAACTGAGTTTAAATGTATTTGGCTAAGGTGTATGTAAACTTCCCACTTCAAGTGTATGCAGATAAAGTTGAAGACTATTGTCTGTTCTTTATTAAGGAAGCAATTGAGAGTCTCCTGTTTGTTTGTTCTCTTTGTTCAGAGAAGGAAGCTTGTGGTGTTTTTTCCGAGAATGTCTTGTTGAAGGGCATTCCCCTTGAGACAGAGAGTAGGTGTGTGTGTGAGAGAGTGCGTGCCAACACTGGTCAACCAGCACTATAATAGACAGGCACTAGG
Source organism: Salmo trutta (assembly GCF_901001165.1). Lineage (NCBI taxonomy): Eukaryota > Metazoa > Chordata > Actinopteri > Salmoniformes > Salmonidae > Salmo > Salmo trutta. Next base: position 40,948,415 of record NC_042989.1, read on the forward strand.
ACCCAACACTAATCTGAGGTTCCAGAGGAGGTTTCCCAGATCAAAACAGACTGGCAGAATTCCCACTATTCCACCTGTATTCCCGGCGAGATAACCGTTCTGCGTATTCCAGGCGGGATAAACGCTTTGCAGGTATTTAGAAGTTGTTTTGTTTTGGTTGATCCGATTATTGAGAGATTATAATAGTTCTTTATTGTTATAGGTATCTTATTGTTACTACATTTTCTAGATATTGATCTATTTTCATCGTAAGATATAGCTGACTACTGTCTATTCATTTCATGAAGTATTCTGTGGTCCCCCAAAAAATTGTCAATTATAAATTAATGAGAGTATAGTTATGAGACTCTTTCAGAGGTAACTTGCCTCCTGTGCTTAATGTTGCACTCTGCTTTAATGTCGACTCTGATTTCGACCCTGTTACAGCATGGCAATGGAATGCATCAATAGCTGCTTCAAAAGCTTCCTAGGCAAAGACAAGGCAATCGAACAGCAAGGTAAATTGTTAACTTTATAAATATAAAAAATATTCTTAACTATACTGGATTATTCCGTGTGTTATAGCCTTACATCCTTCTGACAATTGTTTGTTAAATAAAATAGATTTGAGAACAAAACACCATTTTGTTTTACTTTATAAAATAAGTGGGATATAAACTATACTGAACAAAAATTTAAACGCAACATGTAAAGTGTTGGTCCCATGTTTCATGAGCTGAAATAAAAGATCCCAGAAATGTTCCCTACGCACAAAAAGCTTATTTCTCTCAAATGTTGTGCACAAATTTGTTTACATCCCTGTTAGTGAGCATTTCTCCTTTGCCAAGATAATCCATCCACCTGACAGGTGTGGCATATCAAGATGCTGATTAAAACAGCATGAACATTACACAGGTGCACCTTGTGCTGGGGACAATAAAATGCCACTCTAAAATGTGCAGTTTTGTCACACAACGCAATGCCACAGATGTCTAAAGTTTTGAGGGAGCGTGCAATTGGCATGCTGACTGCAGGAATGTCCACCGGAGCTGTTGCCAGAGAATTGAATGTTCATTTCTCTACCATAAGCCGTCTCCAACGTTGTTTTAGAGAATTTGGCAGTACGTCCAACCGGCCTCACAACGTGTAACCATGCCAACCCAGGACCTCCACACCCGGCTTCTTCACCTGGGGGATAATCTGAGACCAGACACCCGGACAGCTGATGCAATTGAGGAGTATTTCTGTCTGTAATGAAGCCCTTTTGTGGGGAAAAAGTCATTCTGATTGGCTGGGCCATCGCTGGCTCTGCCCAGTCATGTGAAATCCATAGATTAGGACCTCATTCATTTATTTCAATTGACTGATTTCCTTAAATCAGCTGTAAACTCAGTAAAATCATTGAAATTGTTGCATGTTGCATTTTGATATTTTTTTGTTCAGTATATTTGAACTGATCTATGTATGTCCTACTCTGTAGTGATAACGGTGAAGATGTCCCCTGCCAGAGCCATCTCAGGTGACCCCAGGAAGAGTGTAGGGGTATCGGAGGACTATCTCCTCTCTAAACTTCCCCCGGGAGGGAAAGGCGTTCCTTTTGTCATCCCCACGTTCAAACCTTCCTACGTCCAACCGCCAGGCTCACGTTACCTCGGCTACCTGACACCGTGGAGACACAGTACGAACCAAATCAATCAATGTTTTTTTTTTTTTTGTGAAAATCAATATAAAACCGTGTTTTATTACTAAGGGACACTTCTAAATGTACATGTTTTACTATATAATGTCTTCCACATAGCCACATTTTCCTAGTCTTCTTACATGCTCCTTCCCTATCAAGGTGTTTTGGTACTTCCCTTATGCACCATGCTTTTCTGCACGCTTAACTATACAGTCAACTCTATCCTGCCCTCTATCAATAGTGACGATGGTGGTAGGTGAACCTTTTGTCCAGATCTGCAATAGGTTAATTAACTAGCAATCTTACCACACATAAAATCATTCAAATATGCACACGTTTTCTATCTAAACGCCACAAGAACATAGAGGGATGGCTGATAGGCAGCGGAGAGGCCAGGTGAGGCATTACGCAATTATTAAGAACAGTCAAGACATGAGAGACACAGCTCAAAAAGCTCCTCTATTGATCTTGTTTATTAAAGCCTTACGCATGTAATTTACTATATATGCATAGGGTGTTTACATAAGGTGTTTACATAAGGTGTTTGCCTTTCATGCCAGTGACTCGGTTTCACTTCCTTGTCCTGCCTTTCGCTACATTGGTGTCAGGAGTGAGAACGGCGTCCTTTGGAACGCACGGTTCGGACGTGCTATGGGGCTGAGTAGTCGAAGCACAGGGACGCGCCTTCGAGCACAGAGGGGGCAGTGTAGAAAAACTCGCTATATGAGCCACATTACAATTCCCAGCAAGTGGGTTAAGCCTACTGGCGTGATGTATAGGGTGTTTCACGCCAGCGACGCGGGTTGTATTCCCTGCCCCGGCGTTCGCTACTATACCAAAAGGCTAAACATCTGTTGGTGAGGTCGCTAGGTGATGTTACAAGAAGTTGTTTAGTATTATTACAAATGGTACAGTTTTTTTTCCCTCCCCTGCTGGCTCGCATCACTTTTACAGTTAATGACATTTTTATGGCCTTAGGGACAGTAAAACTATCCTACCTAGACTACAACACCACAATCTAATTCATATTTGCATTATTGTTTTTCAAGTGAGTACAATTCTACTCTAGGCTGTAAACTGCAGTGAAAACGCCAATTTTAAACAATAGCATTATTTGAATGTTTCGTTCCGTTTGGATCAGTTGTAGGTCTACTCTCTCGACAGATTATAAAGTCTAGAAAAGCACAGGACAGTCTGGCTGTATTTTTTTACTTCTGATACTGTCGCGTTGTCTGTTGCGGACCATCATTCTCCCAAGTCGTCCAATATAGTGTAGACACATAGACCTATGTGTGGCTCAGTTGGTAGAGCATGGTGTTTACAACGGCAGCGTTGTGGGTTCGATTCCTATGGGGGACCAGTACGGGGAAAAAATGTATGAAATGTATGATTCCAGCAGGCTTAGTTATTCAGGGGTATAGCTTAACTTCCATTCTGCCTCTTTTCTGATCCGATCGGCTATTCCTCGGCCTTGAACCTAACCTAACGCTTCAATATAGCCTACATATTTGTCATTAACTTCTAAATGCCCACACCAGTAGAAATCCATTTTTATTTTCAAGCTGAGTCAAAGTATGACGTATTTGGGCTTGAAGTGACAACCCGAACTGTCAGCTTGGTGCAAATTCTTGCCAATGGTGTGTCTTTTCCTATGAAATAACGTGTCCATCATTTTTCTTAGCTTCCAGTACATTTCGTTTCAGGGCTGGGTTTTATTTGAATGGTACCACCCACCAGCATGGCACTGTTTATTCATTAATCAGGTACACCTGCAAAGTTTGCGAGTCGCCAGCGAAGATGGGGGGAATGAATGAATATAGTTCACTCAGGCCTTTTACCGTTCAGTAATTTTTAAAAGGGACGGGTCTCCCATAGACACCAATGTAATAGCAGCTGGGTCTGGTCTACTTAGTACATTGACTTTCATTTGAACCAGATAAAAACAAACAGCTGGAGTCTCGCTTCCTCTCCCGTCTTTGGCTACAGTTTTCTTTTGTTGCCGTAGTCTAAACTTGGCATCTTCACCTTTTTCCCCACCAGATAATTATCATAATCCATTGGATAATTTGGCAAGTTTCACGTATTTTTTTTTCGCTAGTCTGTATTAAAAAAAATATATATATACACACTGAGTATAGGAAACATTAAGGGCACTTGCTCTTTCCATGACGTAGACTGACCAGGTGAATCCAGGTGAAAACTATGATCCCTTATTGATGTCACTTGTTAAATCCACTTCAATCAGCGTAGATGAAGGAGAGGAGACGGGTTAATAAAGAAGGATTTTTTTAAGCCTTGAGACATGGATTGTGTCATTCAGAGGGTGAATGGACAAGACTAAATATGTACGTGTCTTTGAATGAGGTATGTTAGTCGGTGCCAGGCGCACTGGTTTGTGTCAAGAACTGCAACGCTGCTGGGTTTTTCCACGCATAACAGTTTCCCGTGTGTATCAAGAATGGTTCACCACCCAAAGGACATCCAGCCAAATTGAGTGTATAAGACTCAGTGTATAAGACCATTTTATAAATGGTAAAATTGCGTGTGATATGATTGCATTTTTAACCAGAATCAAACTGTCTCTAATATCACAATAATGTACCTACTGTGTATTTATTATGTTGATAAATTCTGTGTACCCCAGGTTTAGGTGATGTGTCCTGTAACTTCTGACCTGTGACCTCTAACCTTTGTGTACCCCGGGTTCAGCCAGTAGCGCCTATGCAGATAGGAAGGCTGAGCTGTCAGGGGCCAATCACATCGTCTATAACCCTGACTCCTCCCCCAACATGTGTCCCGGGACAACACCACACAGCACCCTGGAAAAGACTCCCTGTGGATCAGGTGTGTACTGTAATATCACCCTAACACTGTACTGTAATATCATCCTAACCCTGTACTGTAATATTACCCTGTACTGTAATATCACCCTAACCCTGTACTGTATTATCACCCTGTACTGTAATATCACCCTGTACTGTAATATCACCCTAACCCTGTACTGTAATATCACCCTAACCCTGTACTGTAATATCACCCTAACACTGTACTGTAATATCACACTAACCCTGTACTGTAATATCACCCTAACCCTGTACTGTAATATCACACTAACCCTGTACTGTAATATCACCCTAACACTAACCCTGTACTGTAATATCACACTAACCCTGTACTGTAATATCACACTAACCCTGTGCTGTAATATCACACTAACCCTGTACTGTAATATTACCCTGTACTGTAATATCACCCTAACCCTGTACTGTAATATCACCCTAACCCTGTACTGTAATATCACCCTAACACTGTACTGTAATATCACCCTAACCCTGTACTGTAATATCACCCTAACACTAACCCTGTACTGTAATATCACCCTAACCCTGTACTGTAATATCACCCTAACCCTGTACTGTAATATCACACTAACCCTGTACTGTAATATCACCCTAACCCTGTACTGTAATATCACCCTAACCCTGTACTGTAATATCACCCTAACACTAACCCTGTACTGTAATATCACCCTGTACTGTATTATCACCCTAACACTAACCCTGTACTGTAATATCACCCTAACACTAACCCTGTACTGTAATATCACCCTGTACTGTAATATCACCCTAACCCTATACTGTAATATCACCCTAACACTGTAATATCACCCTAACACTGTAATATCACCCTAACCCTGTACTGTAATATCACCCTAACACTGTAATATCACCCTAACCCTGTACTGTAATATCACCCTAACACTAACCCTGTACTGTAATATCACCCTAACCCTGTACTGTAATATCACCCTAACCCTGTACTGTAATATCACCCTAACCCTGTACTGTAATATCACCCTGTACTGTAATATCACCCTAACCCTGTACTGTAATATCACCCTTACTGTAATATCACCCTGTACTGTAATATCACCCTAACCCTGTGCTGTAATATCACCCTAACACTGTACTGTAATATCACCCTAACCCTGTACTGTAATATCACCCTAACCCTGTACTGTAATATCACCTAACCCTGTACTGTAATATCACCCTAACCCTGTACTGTATTATCACCCTAACCCTGTACTGTAATATCACCTTAACCCTGTACTGTAATATCACCCTAACCCTGTACTGTAATATCACCCTAACCCTGTACTGTAATATCACCCTGTACTGTAATATCACCCTAACCCTGTACTGTAATATCACCCTAACACGAACCTTGTACTGTAATAAGTGCACGGTATGAGCTTGATGCTCCTTTCCAATAAATATCAAGGGTCTGATTCTAGTGACATGATGATCGATGCTTGACTGCCGTTTGACAAAGAAAAATGTTCTTGCTGCTCTGACCAAAATAATCTCATAATGTAGACTGACTACCGTTATCTGGGAGTTGTTGTCTAGAGAGCGTGTACCAAGACCTGAGTAGGCACATTTGCTATTTAACGGAACAGTTTTTGTAATAAAACTATCCGTAAAGTTGAAAATGCGATTGGAAAAAATATTAGATTTCTATTCGGTACATAAAAAAAAAAGGAAATTTTGTTGGCGTTATATCACGCACAGATTAAAAAAAAAGAAAAATCTGCAACAAGTCAGTTTGGTGGAAACAGTTTGGTGGGAAAAATGACATATATTCCTTATGCAGATTTGAGAACATTAGCATACAAATCTGTCGCTAATTGGATGGAACTCTAGGTACTGTTTTCCAATATTTTGAATCTGAGCTTTAGATTTTTCTAAATTTTCGACAGTTTGCGGTTATCTGCCCTTCCCATTATTTTAGCGTTATGGATATAGTGTGAGGAGAGACCAGGACCTCTGAATCAGGTGTTAAACTAGAATATCAGAAAAATTTAATAGAAAATCATCACACTAAGAAAAGGTTCACAGTGTATCATTTAGATTTACATTTACATTTTAGTCATTTAGCAGACGCTCTTATCCAGAGCAACTTACAGTAGTGAATACATACATTTCATACAATTTCATACATTTTTTTTTTTTTTTCTGTGCTGGCCCCCTGTGGGAATCAAACCCACAACCCTGGTGTTGCAAACACCATGCTCTACCAACTGAGATATTCCTGTGTCTTTTAAGTACCGTTAACTGTTGGCTTGGCTTTCACGTTGGTATAAATCCTCTTGGTTGGCTTGGCTTTCACGTTGGTATAAATCCTCTTGGTTGGCTTGGCTTTCACGTTGGTATAAATCCTCTTGGTTGGCTTGGCTTTCACGTTGGTATAAATCCTCTTGGTTGGCTTTCACGTTGGTATAAATCCTCTTGGTTGGCTTGGCTTTCACGTTGGTATAAATCCTCTTGGTTGGCTTGGCTTTCACGTTGGTATAAATCCTCTTGGTTGGCTTGGCTTTCACGTTGGTATAAATCCTCTTGGTTGGCTTGGCTTTCACGTTGGTATAAATCCTCTTGGTTGGCTTGGCTTTCACGTTGGTATAAATCCTCTTGGTTGGCTTGGCTTTCACGTTGGTATAAATCCTCTTGGTTGGCTTGGCTTTCACGTTGGTATAAATCCTCTTGGTTGGCTTGGCTTTCACGTTGATATAAATCCTCTTGGTTGGCTTGGCTTTCACGTTGGTATAAATCCTCTTGGTTGGCTTGGCTTTCACGTTGGTATAAATCCTCTTGGTTGGCTTGGCTTTCAGGTGGGAATATGAAGACTGGAAGACAGAGTCTGAGTAAATCCATGTTTGATCTGTCCAACTCCAGCCCTCACAACCACATACAGGTGAGGTTTTATGTTATGTAATATTTATTGTAATATTTATTTAACTCGGCACCCGCGAAACCACACAGTAAACCAAGCCTAACGCCTAACCTACGAGCTGCCATACCTATTTCTGTCCTCGTAAATCATTGTGCGTCACTTGTATCATCAATGTTTTCATTGACCGTTACTCAACTCGCTGTCTGTAAAAGACGGAGCAAATCTCTGTTGATTGTGTTAAATGAAGTGGAAATCAATCACATTCATATGTAGTGTATTACAAAGGGTTTGGTTAGGGCTGTCTGGGTGGGGTTCTCTTAGCTGTATTAGTAAAGGATATGGTGTAGTACTGTATCGTATTCGCGTGTCATCAACAACCCATTGGTTACCAGGTGTATATATATATATATATATATATATATATATATATATATATATATATATATATATATATATATATATATATCGATAGTGAAGCTGTTATGAATACTCCGTATCTCGTGTCTCGCCCCAAAACCACAAGAAACATTACAATCTCTCGTACAGAACCTCGTCTTAAATAACGTGATAGGCTTCAGTGCTGCACGTGCTTCCGTCTGAACATATAGTACTCCTGAGTTGTATTCCAAATGGCATTATATTGCCTTTATAGTGACCTATGGGCCTTGGTCAAAAGTAGCGCAAGTAGTTTTTTGGGCTGTCCTTCGTGTGTTGTATTGTTTTTATATAACGTCTTATTGGGGAAACTACCTTTACAACTGTTGCTATGTTTAGTGTAATTATACATACCGGTAGATAATAATAATACAGAGGCTGTTTGAGTATCCTGTTCATGTCTTGTTGACTTTCTCTTGATATCATGCAATATTATCTCTGTGTTTTGTTGCGACATTGCGTCCACTGTGTTTATCCCGATGCAGCGTTACGACAGTGTGTCCAACGTACAGAGCAGCAGTGCTTCATCCTCCAAGAGGGACTCCCTGGAGAGCAGCCGTAGTCTTGGTAACCATTACACACACACACACACACACACACACACACACCAGGGTTTGACATAAATCACATTTCGCTTATGGTAATGAATCCGAACAGAACACGCAACTCATCTAATGAAGCAGTCAATTTCAAACATTTGCCAAAATGCAATTCACGGAAAAACACCATTCCAAACAGCACACCTGGAAAAAACACCATTCCAAACAGCACACCTGGGGAAAACACCATTCCAAACAGCACACCTGGAAAAAACACCATTCCAAACAGCACACCTGGAAAAAACACCATTCCAAACAGCACACCTGGGAAAAACACCATTCCAAACAGCACACCTGGGAAACACCATTCCAAACAGCACACCTGGAAAAAACACCATTCCAAACAGCACACCTGGAAAAAACACCATTCCAAACAGCACACCTGGGAAAAACACCATTCCAAACAGCACACCTGGGAAACACCATTCCAAACAGCACACCTGGGAAAAACACCATTCCAAACAGCACACCTGGGAAACACCATTCCAAACAGCACACCTGGGAAAAACACCATTCCAAACAGCACACCTGGGAAAAACACCATTCCAAACAGCACACCTGGAAAAAACACCATTCCAAACAGCACACCTGGAAAAAACACCATTCCAAACAGCACACCTGGGAAAACACCATTCCAAACAGCACACCTGGAAAAAACACCATTCTAAACAGCACACCTGGAAAAAACACCATTCTAAACAGCACACCTGGAAAAAACACCATTCTAAACAGCACACCTGGAAAAAACACCATTCCAAACAGCACACCTGGAAAAAACACCATTCTAAACAGCACACCTGGAAAAAACACCATTCCAAACAGCACACCTGGAAAAACACCATTCTAAACAGCACACCTGGAAAAAACACCATTCTAAACAGAGCACGTGATAGAGGTTCCATATGTGACAGATTAAAATCTGTGTTAGAAACTTAGAAAGTAGGGGAATCTAAAGATGCAACAACTAGTATGGGTTGATAATATGTCTAGGATTGTGCCTTTGGCTTCTGAACAACGAAAGAAAGGTGATATGAAAACCAATACACTCTTAGAATTTTATCTCCCAAAAGGTTTCTTTGGCTGTCCCCATAGAATAACCCCTTTTGGTTCCAGGTAGAACCCTTTTTGGTTCCCGGTAGAACTCTTTTGGGTTCCATGTAGAACCCTCTGTGGAAAGGGTTCTACCTGGAACCAACAAGGGTTCTACCTGGAACCAAAAAGGGTTCTTCAAAGGGTTCTCCTATGGGGACAGCCGAAGAATAATTTCCGTTTCTAGATAGCACCATTTTTTCTAAGAGTGCAAAACAGGAGTGAAATGGCAGAACAGTGGGTCCAATTGGTAAGTAAATGGAAATACATTTGCTGAAATTATATAATTACTCCTGTCTATACAGAAATAAATTAAATCATTCAAAATACCAGAAAGCATCAAGAATCATTAGCTTCTTTTGAAAGCCTGCAATTTGGTCAGTGTGCTTGGCAACAGGCCTAGCCGATTACTGAGTTGGACTGTCAGTGATATGCATCTAAGGTATGTGAAGATAATGTGTCTTAAGTATAATTTAAAATGTTGAGACAAGAAGAAGGGGAGGAGTGGAGATATAGGAGAGTCTCTCTCCAGAATGGCTCAGCAGGGCAGGGGTGTGTGGTAAAGATATAGGAGAGTCTCTCTCCAGAATGGCTCAGCAGGGCAGGGGTGTGTGGTAAAGATATAGGAGAGTCTCTCTCCAGAATGGCTCAGCAGGGCAGGGGTGTGTGGTAAAGATATAGGAGAGTCTCTCTCCAGAATAGCTCAGCTGTCTCCCCCAATGAAATGTTTTTAGAAAAGGTGTGTTTTTTTTAAGGACCGGGCTATGCTGTTGCCTGCACTTGAGTGGTGAATGGGAGGCAGCTTCAATTACCAGTTGAGAAATAAAACGAGCAGCTCTTTTTAATCATACACCAAAACTGTTTTTGACATTCAATTGCATTTAGTGTTGTTGCATAATGAATGGACTTGTAAAAGCACATGTTTTACTCCAGCTGAGGAGCAGCAGGAGAAATCCCCTTAAAATAGGCTATGTATGCTATGCGAGCATTATATTTGCGTTGGATAAATAATATAGGCCTAAATGATGACTAACCAAAATACACACAGGCCAATTTAATTCCACTAAATTATGCAAATGAACAGATAGACCAAGAAGAATGGCGGTCAGGTGTATTTCCATCAATGAATTAGAAGCATTATTTTGCAATGGGATATTTTTTTCTCCCAGTCATTTAGGCCAGCAAAATAAATTAAAAACTGTCAAAAGCCGAAAACGGAAACAACTAATTTTCTAACTGTTTCTTCTGGAGGGAAATAGAAAAGGCCTTATCCTACAGCCCTGTGAATGACTGAGTCGGACTGTGATCATTCTGCTTCCTGTATGACTGACTGAGTTGGATTGTGTCAGTGTTTGTCTATGGAGATTGCATGGCTGTGTGCTCGATTTTATACACCTGTCAGCAACGGGTGTGGCTGAAAAAGCCAAATCCATTAATTGGAAGGGGTGTCCACATGGTATAAGTCAAACATACACACACAACAATATACAACAAACTCAAGAATTCCACATTGCAGATCGATATTCAAACAAACACTCATGAGTTCTGTGCAGCAGCATATTACCCCGCATCCCACTGCTGGCTTGCTTCTGAAGCTTAACAGGGTTGGTCCTGGTCCATCCCTGGATGGGAGACCAGATGCTGCTGGAAGTGGCGTTGGAGGGCCAGTAGGAGGCACTGTTTCCTCTGGTCTAAAATAAATATCTCAACGCCCCAGGGCAGTGATTGGGGACATTGCCCTGTGTTGGGTTCCTTCTTTCAGATGGGACGTTAAACGGGTGTCCTGGCTTTCTGTGGTCACTAAAGATCACATGGCACTCATTGTAAGAGTAGGTGTGTTAACCCCCGGTGTCCTGGCTAAACTCTGAATCTGTCCCTCATACCATCATGGCCACCTAATCATCTCCAGCTTCCAGTTGGCTCATTCATCCTCCCTCCTCTCCCCTGTAACTATTCCCCAGGTTGTTGCTGCTTAAAAAAATATATAGCTTACTCTTAGAAAAAAAAGTGCTGTCTAGAACTGTCCCCATAGAAGAACGTTTTTTGGTTCCAGGTAGAACATTTTTCATTCAATGTAGAACCTTTTCCACAGAAGGTTCTACATGGAACCCAAAAGGCTTCTCCTATGTGGATAGCCCGAAGAAACCTTTTGGAACCCTTTTTTTCTTGGAGTGTAGGTTACAACGTTGTGTTTTCCGTTGAGCTAACGTATGTCTCTGTGTGCTTGTCTTGTAGAGTCCATCACGTTGTCAGGCGATGAGAGGGAGCAGAGAGAGCTGGGGAAGGTGTGTGTCCGGCTGAGTTACCAAGAGGCCCTGGAGCAGGTGTGGATCACGTTGGTACAGGTACGGTTACAGGCCGGGAGGAGGGGTGAGGATGAGGGATTGGGGGACTAAAGGGCCCATTGTACCTGCCTTCGGGGTGGCTGAATGGGTCCTCTGTCTCAGACTGTTGGAACAGAAACCAGAAACCCCATCTCAATATCTCCTCTCTCTTCACAAGTCACTGCTCTGTTAACTTCTGAGAGGTTACTCACTCAAGAGGAATAATGATGAACAACAATTTCCTTTCCAAACAAAACTTAAAATGGTCATAGTCTTCAGACCATATAACAAAACGATCACAAAGTAGATACACTAACAAGTAAATGGCCTGCCACACAAGTCCCTGTATAATAAATACACTATGATACCTAGCCAGCCCTCCAACTCTGTAGCCAGCTCTTCCAACTCTGTAGCCAGACCTCCAACTCAGTAGCCAGACCTCCAGCTCTGTAGCCAGACCTCCAGCTCTGTAGCCAGACCTCTAGCTCTGTAGCCAGACCTTTAATTATGTAGCCAGACCTTTAATTATGTAGCCAGCTCTTCAACTCTGTAGCCAGCCCTCCAGCTCTGTAGCCAGCTCTCCAACTCTGTAGCCAGCTCTCCAACTCTGTAGCCAGCTCTCCAACTCTGTAGCCAGCCCTCCGGCTCTGTAGCCAGCTCTCCAACTCTGTAGCCAGCTCTTCCAACTCTGTAGCCAGCTCTTCCAACTCTGTAGCCAGCTCTTCCAACTCTGTAGCCAGCTCTTCCAACTCTGTAGCCAGCTCTCCAACTCTGTAGCCAGCTCTCCAACTCTGTAGCCAGCTCTCCAACTCTGTAGCCAGCTCTCCAACTCTGTAGCCAGCCCTCCGGCTATATAGCCAGCCCTCCGGCTATGTAGCCAGCCCCCCGGCTATGTAGCCAGACCTCAAATTCTTCTTTCTCTCCTTCTCTCAGTGTAAGGATGTGTCCCTCGTTCAGAACAGCAGTGAGCAGCAGAAGATTAGCTTTAAAGGCATCATCACTATGAGCAAACCAGTACAGTTCAAGAGCTCCATCAAGGAAGGTTCTCCGGTAAGTTATTTAACGCATCCCAACCACATCTTAGCCTGGTACCAGATCTGTTTGTGCTGTCATACCAACTCCTATGATCAGTGATGTAGGAAAGACAATACAAACAGATCTGGCACCAGGTAACTCTATGTACTGTACAGTACTGTAACTCCAGTCACATCCAGATAGACTATCATCAGCCTGGTGGTCCCATACCTGTTTGTGTTTGTTGGCCAATAGCAAACGTCTATAGGTGTTGTCATGCAATGACCATAGGAGTTAAAAAGACAGCACAAAGATATCTGGAACCAGGCTACTGTAGCATGACCTCACCGATCAAAAAACACTTGACCACTGGAACCAGGCTACTGTAGCATGACCTCACCGTTCTAAAACACTGGACCACTGGAACCAGGTTACTGTAGCATGACCTCACCGTTCTAAAACACTGGACCACTGGAACCAGGCTACTGTAGCATGACCTCACCGTTCTAAAACACTGGACCACTGGAACCAGGCTACTGTAGCATGACCTCACCGTTCTAAAACACTGGACCACTGGAACCAGGCTACTGTAGCATGACCTCACTGTTCTAAAACACTGGACCACTGGAACCAGGCTACTGTATTATGACCTCACCGTTCTAAAACACTGGACCACTGGAACCAGTAGCATGACCTCACCGTTCTAAAACACTGGACCACTGGAACCAGGCTACTGTATTATGACCTCACCGTTCTAAAACACTGGACCACTGGAACCAGTAGCATGACCTCACCGATCTAAAACACTGGACCACTGATGGTCAGTTAACTAATAGCTTTACATCCAATTCCAGTAGCAGTTCTGACTTCCAGTATTCTCCCATTCTAGACATTGGTGATCTGTGTGTTGAATAGAGAGGAAAGGTCTCTGGCAGCTGATCTCATTCCTTCCTCTCCCCTGGCCATTATATACTGCTCAAAAAATAAAGGGAACACTTAAACAACACATCCTAGATCTGAATGAAAGAAATAATCTTATTAAATACTTTTTTCTTTACATAGTTGAATGTGCTGACAACAAAATCACACAAAAATAATCAATGGAAATCCAATTTATCAACCCATGGAGGTCTGGATTTGGAGTCACACTCAAAATTAAAGTGGAAAACCACACTACAGGCTGATCCAACTTTGATGTAATGTCCTTAAAACAAGTCAAAATGAGGCTCAGTAGTGTGTGTGGCCTCCACGTGCCTGTATGACCTCCCTACAACGCCTGGGCATGCTCCTGATGAGGTGGCGGATGGTCTCCTGAGGGATCTCCTCCCAGACCTGGACTAAAGCATCCGCCAACTCCTGGACAGTCTGTGGTGCAACGTGGGGTTGGTGGATGGAGCGAGACATGATGTCCCAGATGTGCTCAATTGGATTCAGGTCTGGGGAACGGGCGGGCCAGTCCATAGCATCAATGCCTTCCTCTTGCAGAAACTGCTGACACACTCCAGCCACATGAGGTCTAGCATTGTCTTGCATTAGGAGGAACCCAGGGCCAACCGCACCAGCATATAGTCTCACAAGGGGTCTGAGGATCTCATCTCGGTACCTAATGGCAGTCAGGCTACCTCTGGCAAGCACATGGAGGGCTGTGCAGCCCCCCAAAGAAATGCCACCCCACACCATGACTGACCCACCGCCAAACCGGTCATGCTGGAGGATGTTGCAGGCAGCAGAACGTTCTCCACGGCGTCTCCAGACTGTCACGTCTGTCACATGTGCTCAGTGTGAACCTGCTTTCATCTGTGAAGAGCACAGGGCGCCAGTGGCACATTTGCCAATCTTGGTGTTCTCTGGCAAATGCCAAACGTCCTGCACGGTGTTGGGCTGTAAGCACAACCCCCACCTGTGGACGTCGGGCCCTCATACCACCTGTTTCAGTATGATATATTGGATAAAGTAATAAAGACAGACACCAATGTCTAGTTCAATAGCCTTGTTCATGCATTGTACAAATCCCTACACGCGGAGTCCGGGGAACAGTCCGGCTAGTCGATTACCTATCAACTAGACTCCGTAACACCACCCTCATGGAGTCTGTTTCTGACCGTTTGAGCAGACACATGCACATTTGTGGCCTGCTGGAGGTCATTTTGCAGGGCTCTGGCAGTGCTCCTCCTGCTCCTCCTTGCACAAAGGCGGAGGTAGCGGTCCTGCTGCTGGGTTGTTGCCCTCCTACGGCCTCCTCCACGTCTCCTGATGTACTGGCCTGTCTCCTGGTAGCGCCTCCATGCTCTGGACACTACGCTGACAGACACAGCAAACCTTCTTGCCACAGCTCGCATTGATGTGCCATCCTGGATGAGCTGCACTACCTGAGCCACTTGTGTGGGTTGTAGACTCCGTCTCATGCTACCACTAGAGTGAAAGCACCTCCAGCATTCAAAAGTGACCAAAACATCAGCCAGGAAGCATAGGAACTGAGAAGTGGTCTGTGGTCCCCACCTGCAGAACCACTCCTTTATTGGGGGTGTCTTGCTAATTGCCTATAATTTCCACCTGTTGTCTATTCCATTTGCACAACAGCATGTGAAATTTATTGTCAATCAGTGTTGCTTCCTAAGTGGACAGTTTGATTTCACAGAAGTGTGATTGACTTGGAGTTACATTGTGTTGTTTAAGTGTTCCCTTTATTTTTTTGAGCAGTATATTACCTGCTCAGTGTCTACGAGTAGGAGAGCCGATATAGGATCAGTTGAGTCTTTTAGATCATAATGAATGAGATGATATGGACAGATCCTAGATAAGAGTCGCCTTCCCTGTAGCTCAGTTGGTAGAGCATGGTGTTTGCAACACCAGGGTTGTGGGTTCGATTCCCACGGGGGGCCAGCACAGAAAAAAATAAAATAAATGTATGAAATGTATGCATTCACTACTGTAAGTCACTCTGGATAAGAGCATCTGCTAAATGACTAAAATGTAAATGTCAATGTAAGAATGAATGAAAGATGATATGGACAGATCCTAGATCAGAATGAATGAAAGATGATATGGACAGATCCTAGATCAGCACTCCTTCGTTAAGATGCTTTGTGGATACAGGCCCAGATCTGACCACCGTCAAGGAAGAGAGAGAGAGATCTCCTCACAACTAAAAATCACTGGCTTTTTTTTTTGTTGTTGTCACTTTATCCTCTTGTCTAGCGTAGTGTTTCTGTTGTTGAGCTGTTGCAGCCCCCGAAGAGTCAGACTGATTTGTTAGGTCTAGAACGAGTTAGTGCCAGTGAATAAAGTGCTATAGCCCAGGGAATCTACGTGAGAACAGGGTTCATTTATTTGCGCTGTTGAGGCTCTTTGCTCCGCTAAAGAGCTACAAGGAAGTAGGCAAATAAGTCAAGAAACAAAGTGATTCTCTTGTAGAAGACTTTCAGACAGAGCCAGAGAGGAATACTGTCTAAGGACTCTATTCAAGCCTTACAGATTCTACAATATGAATGTAAAGGTCCTTTCAGATTGAGCTGACATTTGCAACGTTTTTTTTTTTACCGTGAATGCTGTTCTACACTTCAGCGGGAACATCGCCTTCTACATTTCAATCACGCTGTACAGCTGAACTTCCACGATGTGGATTGAATAGAGCCCTTATCTTCTATCTCCGCTCCCTCCCTCCCTCCCTCCCTCTCTCTCTCCCTCCCTCCCTCCCTCTCTCCCTCCCTCCCTCTCTCTCTCCCTCCCTCCCTCCCTCCCTCCCTCCCAGGACACAGTCTTCATGGAGACCTTTGTGTTTACGTTGCGGTTGCAGCAGCTGCGTTGCTGTGCTCTGGTATTCCGTCTGCAGACCCACCACCCCAGGAAGAGGACGGTGGCAGAGTGTGTCCTCTCCCTCAGACAACTAGGCCCTGAGGAGACACAGCACTGGATGGAGCTCAGCCCCCCCTCCAAGACCACAGTAAGTATGGATTTATACAGCATAGAATGTCTAGAATGTACATTCCAACTCAGTGGCCTTGTGGTTAGTGTCCTGTCCCTGAGATTGGAAGGTTGTGGAGTTCGATCCCTGGCCGAGTTATTAAGATTAAGTTCACTTTATTGGTCAATTGTGCATAAAGGTTCCAACTGAAATGTTACTTCCACTTATAACCCAACCCCTCCAAAAGACACACATACACATACACATACACATACACATACACATACACATACACATACACATACACATACACACACACACAGAGGTTTTGGAAAGGCGTGGGGGGGGGGCAGCTACGTGGTGCCTTGCTTAAGGGCACAACGGCAGGCAATGGCATCTGGGATTTGATACCAGCAACCCTCCGGTTTCCAGCTCACTTCCCGTTAGATTTTTCCCGTCAGACCCGGAATTCGAACCTGGCAACCATCCGGTTGCTGAATAGCCTCTCTAACCGCTATACCAAAAACTCTAAAAATGGGACCTGATTCGTTCCTGCTTGGCACTCAGCATTAAAGATAGACTAGTGTCTGTCCAGGGGGTGTCCTGTTAAATAAAGCTGTCTCACTATAGAAACAGGAGATAGACTAGTGTCCTGTCCAGGGGGTGTACTGGTACATCAAGCTGTCTCACTACAGAAACTGGAGATGGACTAGTGTCCTGTCCAAGGGGTGTCCTGGTAAATAAAGCTGTCTCACTATAGAAACAGGAGATAGACTAGTGTCCTGTCCAGGGGGTGTACTGGTACATCAAGCTGTCTCACTACAGAAACTGGAGATGGACTAGTGTCCTGTCCAGGGGGTGTCCTGGTAAATAAAGCTGTCTCACTATAGAAACAGGAGATAGACTAGTGTCCTGTCCAGGGGGTGTACTGGTACATCAAGCTGTCTCACTACAGAAACTGGAGATGGACTAGTGTCCTGTCCAGGGGGTGTCCTGGTAAATAAAGCTGTCTCACTATAGAAACAGGAGATAGACTAGTGTCCTGTCCAGGGGGTGTACTGGTACATCAAGCTGTCTCACTTACAGAAACATTTTTTTTAAAATTTGTAATACATTTGCAAAAATCTCTAAAAACCTGTTTTCTTTGTCCTTATGGGATATTAAAACATATATATATATAATCCATTTTAGAAAAAGGCTGTAATGTAACAAAAAGTGTAAAAAGTCAAGGGGTCTGAATACTTTCCGAAGACAAATCACATTCTGCCTGTAGTTTGGTGGTGTTGTCGTCGTCTTTGGTCTCTGACCAAGAGGAAATGCCTGTAGAATGGAAAAAGCATATGACTTTGTAATTTAAATATGTAATCTATTCTCTGTGCCTATGCTCTGGGTATCTTCCTATTATCAGGACAGTATGTAAAGAACAAAACTTACGTCTGCCAAGTCATGAAACAATGTTTTTCTTTGTTGATCTATTGCAGGCTGTTAGCATATTGAGGAACATGCCAATATTGATATACCGATGGAGCCTCTCCAGGGTTGCATAATCTGGCAGTGGGGAATTTTTTGAGAAGTTTTACTGAAACAGAAACTGGAGGTGAAAGGTTTCTTGGAAAAAGCCATCAGGCTGAGGTTGGAATTATGAGGTCCAGAAAGTAGGTCCAACCTCAAACAATTCAGGGGAGAAAGAGAGAGAGAG